>NC_029781.3:50136623-50136888 GCF_000817695.3 Arachis duranensis
GTGAAACCCTTGCATACAGCTTGCCATGGAAGGAGCCTTGCGTGCTTGAAGAAGAAGACAGTAGGAAAGCAGAGATTCAGAAGATGGAGCATCTCCAAAACCTCAACCTGTTCCCCATTACTGCAGAACAAGTACTTATTTTATGTTCTTTTACTTTTCAAAATCAACCTTGATAATTATTGACATCCTGACTAAGATTTACAAGATAACCATAGCTTGCTTCAAGCCGACAATCTCCGTGGGATCGACCCTTACTCACGTAAGG
>NC_029781.3:50137481-50138178 GCF_000817695.3 Arachis duranensis
GTGTTTGATTTTCTAAAAATTTTAAGTTTGGTGTCATTTTGTTGTTTTTCTCTTTCCTCATTTCAAAAATCAAATCTTTTTCACAAAAATTTTTTAATCATATCTTTCTAATTGCTAATCTCAAAATCTTTTTAATTAACTAATTGATTCAGTTTTCAATTTGCTTTGATCTTATTTTCTTTTAATTTTTGAATTTTTATTTTATTTTCCTTTTGTTTTTATTTTATTTTTCAGTTAATTCAAAAAAAAATATATATTTTTATCTATTTGCAATCCATATCATTTCCCTTTATCCATTATGGACCTAAGTGGGATTGATCAGTCCAGAAGGACTCTGGGATCATATGCTAACCCCATTACAGCTGCATATGAGAGTAGTATCTGTACACCTCCCATCAAAGCAAGCAGCTTTGAGCTAAACCCTCAACTCATTATCATAGTGCAGCAAAATTGCCAGTATTCCGGTCTTCCTCAGGAAAAGCCTACTGAGTTTCTGGCACAGTTCTTACAAATTGCTGACACAGTACGTGATAAAGAGGTGGATCAGGATGTCTACAGACTATTACTGTTTCCATTTGCTGTAAAAGATCAAGCTAAGAGGTGGTTGAATAACCAACCTACAGCAAGCATAAAAACATGGAAACAGTTATCAGACAAATTCCTGAATCACTTTTACCCTCCAAAGAGGATGACACAG
>NC_029781.3:50138991-50139574 GCF_000817695.3 Arachis duranensis
ATCTTAAGTCATAAGAAGGATTGGAGAGAAACTGAAAAAGTATTTCTCACTGAAGAATGCAGTACAGTCATCTTGAAAAGCTTACCAGAAAAGCTTCAAGATTCAGGGAGCTTTATGATACCATGCACATTAGAAGGTGGTGCACGAAATTGTGATCACTACAACTTCGCACAACTAACCAGCAAGTGTTCTGGGTCGTCCAAGTAATAAACCTTACGCGAGTAAGGGTCGATCCCACAGAGATTGTTGGTATGAAGCAAGCTATGGTCACCTTGTAAATCTTAGTCAGGCAAACTCAAATGGATAATGGTGATATACGAATAAGACATAAAGATAAAGATAGAGATACTTATGTAATTCATTGGTAGGAATTTCAGATAAGCGTATGAAGATGCTTGTCCCTTCCGTCTCTCTGCTTTCCTACTGTCTTCATCCAATCCTTCTTACTCCTTTATGGCAAGCTTATGCAAGGGTTTCACCGTTGTCAGTGGCTACCTCCCATCCTCTCAGTGAAAATGTTCAACGCACCCTGTCACGGCACGGCTATCCAGCTGTCGGTTCTCGATCATGTCGGAATAGAATC
>NC_029781.3:50139733-50140054 GCF_000817695.3 Arachis duranensis
ATGCCGCCATCAGTTCTAGCTTATACCACGAAGACTCTGATCTCACGGAATGGCTGGCTCGGTTGTCAGGTGAGCGCTCGGTTGTCAGGCAATCAACCATGCATCGTGTATCAGGAATCCAAGAGATATTCACCCAATCTAAGGTAGAACGGAGGTGGTTGTCAGGCACACGTTCATAGGTGAGAATGATGATGAGTGTCACGGATCATCACATTCATCAAGTTGAAGAACAAGTGATATCTTAGAACAAGAACAAGCGGAATTGAATAGAAGAACAATAGTAATTGCATTAATACTCGAGGTACAGCAGAGCTCCACACC
>NC_029781.3:50142383-50142728 GCF_000817695.3 Arachis duranensis
AAACAAAAAGCAATGCTTTTACCACACCAAACTTAAAAGATTTGCTCGTCCTCGAGCAAAAGAAGAAAGAAGAGAGTAGAAGAAGAAGAAATGAGAGAGAAGGGAATGGCTTTGTGTTCAGCCAAAGGAGGGAGAAGTGGTGTTTAGGTTTTGTGAAAATGAAGGAGTGAAGAAGGGTTTTTATAGGAGTGGGGGGGCTCATGGTTCGGTCATATATGGGTGGGTTTGGGAGGGAAAGTGGTTTGAATTTGAAGGGTGAGGTAAGTGGGGTTTTATGAAGGATGGATGTGAGTGGTGAAGAGAAAGATGGGATTTGATAGGTGAAGGGTTTTTGGGGAAAAGGTG
>NC_029781.3:50142812-50143922 GCF_000817695.3 Arachis duranensis
AGGTGGGGATCCTGTGGGGTCCACAGATCCTGAGGTGTCAAGGAAAAGTCATCCCTGCACCAAGTGGCGAGCAAAATTGCTCCCTGTGCCAATTCTGGCGTTAAACGTTGGGCTGGTGCCCATTTCTGGCGTTTAACGCCGAATGCCTGCCCTTTTCTGGTGTTTAACGCCAGTCTGGTGCCCCTTTCTGGCGTTAAACGCCCAGAATGGTGCCAGACTGGGCATTAAACGCCCAACAGCTAGCCTTACTGGCGTTTAAACGCCAGCACGCTCTCCTCCAGGATGTGCTATTTTTCTTTCTGTTTTTCATTCTGTTTTTGCTTTTTCAATTGATTTTGTGACTTTTCATGATCATCAACCTACAAAAGAACATAAAATAACAAAGGAAAATAGATAAAATATAACATTGGGTTGCCTCCCAACAAGCGCTTCTTTAATGTCAGTAGCTTGACAGAGGGCTCTCATGGAGCCTCAGAAATGCTCAGAGCATTGTTGGAACCTCCCAACACCAAACTTAGAGTTTGAGTGTGGGGGTTCAACACCAAAATTAGAAGTTGGTTGTGGCCTCCCAACACCAAACTTAGAGTTTGACTGTGGGAGCTCTGTGTGGTTCTGTTTTGAGAGAAGCTCTTCATGCTTCCTCTCCATGATGACAGAGGGATATCCTTGAGCCTCAAACACCAAGGATTCTTCATTCACTTGAATGATCAATTCTCCTCTATCAACATCAATCACAGCCTTTGCTGTGGCTAGGAAGGGTCTGCCAAGGATGATGGATTTATCCTTGCACTTCCCAATCTCTAGGACTGTGAAATCAGCAGGGATGTAATGGTCTTCAACTTTTACCAGAACATCCTCCACAAGTTCATAAGCTTGTTTTCTTGAGTTGTCTGCCATCTCTAGTGAGATTTTTGCAGCTTGCACCTCAAAGATCCCTAGCTTCTCCATTACAGAAAGAGGCATGAGGTTTACACCTGACCCTAAGTCACACAAGGCCTTCTTGAAGGTCATGGTGCCTATGGTGCAAGGTATTGAGAACTTCCCAGGATCCTGTCTCTTTTGAGGTAATTTCTGCCTAGACAAGTCATCCAGTTCTTTGGTGAGCAAAGG
>NC_029781.3:50144023-50145759 GCF_000817695.3 Arachis duranensis
AGCAACTTGCTCTTCAGTGACATCTTCATCCTCTTCAGAGGAAGAATACTCATCAGAGCTCATGAATGGCAGAAGTAAGTCCAGTGGAATCTCTATGGTCTCATTTTGCGCCTCAGATTCCCATGGTTCCTGATTGGGGAACTCATTGGAGACCAGTGGACATCCATTGAGGTTTTCCTCAGTGGCGTTCACTACCTCTTCCTCCTCTCCAAATTCGTCCATGTTGATGGCCTTGCACTCTCCTTTTGGATTTTCTTCTGTATTGCTTGGAAGAGTACTAGGAGGGAGTTCAGTAACTTTCTTATTTAGCTGACCCACTTGTGCCTCCAAGTTTCTAATGGAGGACCTTGTTTCAGTTATGAAACTTTGAGTGGTTTTGATTAGATCAAAGACTATAGTTGCTAAGTCAGAGGAATTCTGCTTAGAATTCTCTGTCTGTTGCTGAGAAGATGATGGAAAAGGCTTGCCATTGCTAAACCTGTTTCTTCCACCATTATTGTTGTTGAAAACTTGTTGAGGTCTCTCTTGATTCTTCCATGAAAAATTTGGGTGATTTTTCTATGAAGAATTATAGGTGTTACCATAGGGTTCTCCTAGGTAATTTCGGATTATAGGTGTTTCCATAGGGTTCTCCCATGTAATTCACCTCTTCTATTGAAGGGTTCTCAGGATCATAAGCTTCTTCTTCAGATGAAGCTTCCTTAGTACTGCTTGGTGCATTTTGCATTCCATACAGACGTTGAGAGATCATATTGACTTGTTGAGTCAATATTTTATTCTGAGCCAGTATGGCATTCAGAGTGTCAATCTCAAGAACTCCTTTCTTCTGATTGGTCCCATTGTTCACAGAATTCCTTTCAGAAGTGTACATGAATTGGTTATTTGCAACAATTTCAATTAGCTCTTGAGCTTCTGTCCTACTGCGAGGTATAATATGAGCGGTTCTCCTTCTCGTGGTCGAGATAGGATAGGTGGCCGTCCTAAGAACTCCTTGAAGTCTTGGAAGGCTTGCTCACATTTCGTCGTCCATTCGAACTGTTTTCCCTTTCTTAAAGTAGCATAAAAGGGGAGAGATCTTATCGCAGCTCCTGCTAAGAATCGGGATAGGGCGCTTGGTGCACGAAATTGTGATCAATACTTTTCACAAATCAAATAAACACAACTTCGCACAACTAACCAGCAAGTGTACTGGGTCGTCCAAGTAATAAACCTTACGCGAGTAAGGGTCGATCCCATAGAGATTGTTGGTATGAAGCAAGCTATGGTCACCTTGTAAATCTTAGTCAGGCAAACTCAAATGGATATGGTGATATACGAATAAAACATAAGGATAAAGATAGAGATACTTATGTAATTCATTGGTAGGAACTTCAGATAAGCGTATGAAGATGCTATCCCTTCCGTCTCTCTGCTTTCCTACTGTCTTCATCCAATCCTTCTTACTCCTTTCCATGGCAAGCTTAAGCAAGGGTTTCACCGTTGTCAGTGGCTACCTCCCATCCTCTCAGTGGAAATGTTCAACGTACCCTGTCACGGCACGGCTATCCATCTGTCGATTCTCGATCAGGTCGGAATAGAATCCAGTGATTCTTTTGCGTCTGTCACTAACGCCCCGCCTTCAGGAGTTTGAAGCACATCACAGCCATTCAATCATTGAATCCTACTCAGAATACCACAGACAAGGTTAGACCTTCCGGATTCTCTTGAATGCCGCCATCAGTTCTAGCCTATACCAC
>NC_029781.3:50147201-50149406 GCF_000817695.3 Arachis duranensis
TTTTTATTTAAGAGAGGTGATGGATTCATAGGACATTCATAACTTTAAGGCATAGACACTAAGACACTAATGATCACAAGACACAAACATAGATAAACATAAGCACTAAAATTCGAAAAATAGGAAAATAAAGAACAAGGAAATTAAAGAACGGGTCCACTTTAGTGATGGCGGCTCTTTCTTCCTCTTGAAGATTCTATGGAGTGCTTGAGCTCCTCAATATCTCTTCCTTGTCTTTGTTGCTCCTCTTTCATGATTCTTTGATCTTCTTTAATTTCATGGAGGATGATGGAGTGCTCTTGATGCTCCACCCTTAGTTGTCCCATGTTGGAACTCAATTCTCCTAGGGAGGTGTTTAGTTGCTCCCAATAGTTTTGTGGAGGAAAGTGCATCCCTTGAGGAATCTCAAGGATCTTATGATGAGTGGGGTTTCTTGTGTGCTCCATCCTCTTCTTAGTGATGGGATTGTCCTCATCAATAGGGATGTCTCCCTCTATGTCAACTCCAACTGAATAACAGAGGTGACAAATGAGATGAGGAAAGGCTAACCTAGCCAAAGTAGAGGACTTGTCCGCCACCTTATAAAGTTCTTGAGATATAACCTCATGAACTTCTATTTCTTCTCCAATCATGATGCTATGAACCATGATAGCCCGGTCTATGGTAACTTCGGACCGGTTGCTAGTGGGAATGATTGAGCGTTGGATAAACTCCAACCATCCTCTAGCCACCGGCTTGAGGTCATGCCTTCTCAATTGAACCGGCTTCCCTCTTGAATCTCTCTTCCATTGGGCGCCCTCTTCACATATGACTGTGAGGACTTGGTCCAACCTTTGATCAAAGTTGACCCTTCTAGTGTAAGGATGTTCATCTCCTTGCATCATGGGCAAATTGAATGCCAACCTTACACTTTCCGGACTAAACTCCAAGTATTTCCCCCGAACCATGGTAAGCCAATTCTTTGGATCCGGGTTTACACTTTGATCATGGTTCTTGGTGATCCATGCATTGGCATAGAACTCTTGAACCATTAAGATGAGTGAAAAAGGGACCTCGGGGATCACCTTCTTCAAGGCCACAACTTCATAGAAGTGGTCTTGATGCACCCTTGAGATGAATCTCTCCATCTCTCATGACTCGTAGGTGGAAGCTTTTGCCTTCCCTTTTCTCTTTCTAGAGGTTTCTCCGGCCTTGGATGCCATAAATGGTTATGGAAAAACAAAAAGCAATGCTTTTACCACACCAAACTTAAAATGTTTGCTCGTCCTCGAGCAAAAGAGGAAAGAAGAGAGTAGAAGAAGAAGAAATGAGGAAGAAGGGAATGGCTTTGTGTTCGGCCAAAGGGGGGAGAAGTGGTGTTTAGGTTGTGTGAAAATGAAGGAGTGAAGGAGGGTTTATATAGGAGTGGGGAAAGGGTGGGGTTCGGTTAATTGAGGGCGGGTTCGGGTGGGAAAGTGGTTTGAATTTGAATGGTGAGGTAGGTGGGGTTTTGTGAAGGATGGATGTGAGTGGTGAAGAGAAAGATGGGATTTGATAGGTGAAGGGTTTTTGGGAAAGAGGTGTTGAGGTGATTGGTGAAGGGCTTTTGGGGAAGAGGTGTTGAGGTGATTGGTGAATGGGTGAAGAAGAGAGAGAGAGTTGTAGGGTAGGTGGGGATCCTGTGGGGTCCACAGATCCTGAGGTGTCAAGGAAAAGTCATCCCTGCACCAATTGGCAAGCAAAATTGCGTTTTTAGCTAATTCTGGCATTAAACGCCGGGCTGCTGCCTATTTCTAGCGTTTAACGCCAGCTTCTTGCCCTTTTCTGGCGTTTAACGCCAGTCTGGTGCCCCTTTCTGGTGTTAAACGCCCAAAATGGTGCCAGACTGGGCGTTAAACGCCCAACAGCTAGCCTTACTGGCGTTTAAACGCCAGTATACTCTCCTCCAGGGTGTGCTGTTTTTTCTTCTGCTTTTCATTCTGTTTTTGCTTTTTTCATTGATTTTGTGACTTCTCATGATCATCAACCTACAAAAAAAACATAAAATAACAAAAGAAAATAGTTAATTATAAAACATTGGGTTGCCTCCCAACAAGCGCTTCTTTAATGTCATTAGCTTGACAGAGGGCTCTCATGGAGCCTCATAGATGCTCAGAGCAATGTTGGAACCTCCCAACACCAAACTTAGAGTTTGAATGTGGGGGTTCAACACCAAACTTAGAGTTT
>NC_029781.3:50149515-50149785 GCF_000817695.3 Arachis duranensis
TTCATGCTTCCTCTCCATGGTGATAGAGGGATATCCTTGAGCCTTAAACACAAAGGATTCTTCATTCACTTGAATGATCAACTCTCCTCTATCAAGATCAATCACAGCCTTTGTTGTGCCTAGGAAAGGTCTGCCAAGGATGATGGATTCATCCATGCACTTCCCAGTCTCTAGGACTATGAAATCAGTAGGGATGTAATGGTCTTCAACCTTTACCAGAACATCCTCTACAAGTCCATAAGCTTGTTTTCGTGAGTTGTCTGCCATCTC
>NC_029781.3:50150094-50150797 GCF_000817695.3 Arachis duranensis
GCATTTAGCAAGTTGCTCTTCAGTGACATACTCATCCTCTTCAGAAGAAGAATACTCATCAGAGCTCATGAATGGCAGAAGTAAGTCCAATGGAATCTCTATGGTCTCATTTTGAGCCTCAGATTCCCATGGTTCCTCATTGGGGAACTCATTGGAGGCCAGTGGACGTCCATTGAGGTCTTCCTCAGTGGCGTTCATTGCCTCTCTTTCCTCTCTAAATTCGGCCATGTTGATGGCTTTGCACTCTCCTTTTGGATTTTCTTCTGTATTGTTTGGGAGAGTACTAGGAGGGAGTTCAGAAATTTTCTTGCTCAGCTGACCCACTTGTGCCTCCAAATTTCTAATGGAGGACCTTGTTTCAGTCATGAAACTTTGAGTGGTTTTGATTAGATCAGAGACCATGGTTGCTAAGTCAGAGTTATTCTGCTTAGAACTCTCTGTCTGTTGCTGAGAAGCTGATGGAAAAGGCTTGCTATTGCTAAACCTGTTTCTTCCACCATTATTATTGTTGAAACCTTGTTGAGGTCTCTGTTGATCCTTTCATGAAAGATTTGGATGATTCCTCCATGAAGGATTATAGGTGTTTCCATAGGGTTCTCCCATGTAATTCACCTCTTCCATTGAAGGGTTCTCAGGATCATAAGCTTCTTCTTCAGATGAAGCCTCCTTAGTACTACCTGGTGCATTTTGCATTCCAGACAGA
>NC_029781.3:50151012-50153340 GCF_000817695.3 Arachis duranensis
ATTAGAGAAACTAATTGAGGCTTAAGCTCAAAGTTGTTTGCTCCGATGGCAGGGATAGAGATGCTTCTCCCATAGAAGTCGGGAGTAGCTGCAGTAAAGTCACCCAGCACCTTCCTTGCATTGTTGGCATTGTTGTTGTTTTCGGCTGCTATGTGTTCTTCTTCTTTGAAGATTTCTGTTAGGTCCTCTATAGAGATTTGTGCCTTAGCTTCTCTTAGTTTTCGCTTCAAGGTCCTTTCAGGTTCAGAATCAGCCTCAACAAGAATGCTTTTGTCCTTGCTCCTGCTCATAAGAAAGAGAAGAGAACAAGAAAATGTGGAATCCTCTATGTTACAGTATAGAGATTCCTTGAGGTGTCAGAGGAAAAGAAAAATGGATGGCAGAAGTAGCAAATTCGAACTTATCAAAGAAGATGGAGTTTGAATTGTGCATTAAGGGATAGTGTTAGTCCATGAACAGAATGATATAAGAAGAAGGGAAGTAATTTTCAAAAATTAAGTAAAAGATTTGAAAACATTTTGAAAAAAACTTATTAATTTTCGAAAATAAAAGTGGGAAAGAAGTAAAGTGATTTTTTTTGAAAAAGATTTTTGAAATTAGAAATCAAAAAGATTTGATTGAAAACTATTTTGAAAAAGATGTGGTTAAGAAGATATGATTAGTTTTAAAAAGATGTGATTGAGAAGATATGATTTGAAAAACATTTTAAAAAGATTTGATTTTGAAAATTAAAAACTTGGCTAACAAGAAAAGATATGATTCAAACATTAAACCTTTCTCAACAGAAAAGGCAACATACTTGAAATGTTGAATCAAATCATTAATTGATAGCAAGTATCAAAAAAAATGGAAAGAAATTGATTTTGAAAACATATGATTGAAAAGATATGATTTGAAAAAGATTTGATTCTGAAAAACTTTGAAAACCTGAAAAAAAAATCTGCATTAAAAACAAAATCTTCCCTCTTGTGCCATCCTGGCGTTAAACGCCCAGAATGGTGCACATTCTGGCATTTAACGCCCAAAATTATACCCTTTTGGGCGTTAAACGCCCAACCAGGTACCATGGCTGGCGTTTAAACGCCAGTCTGTCCATCTTCACTGGGCGTTTTGAACGCCCAACTTTTTCTGTGCAATTCCTCTGCTGTATGTTCTGAATCTTTAATTCTCTGTATTATTGACTTGAGAAGACACAAATTAACAATATTTTTGGATTTTTAATAATAAGGAATAATCAAAATGCAACTAAAATCAAATAACAATGCATGCAAGACACCAAACTTAGCAGTTTGTATACTACTGGCACTAATGAGAATGCATATGAGACATATAAACACTCAAGTCAAGAGAATTCAAAGGTCAGAGCAATGAAATTATCAAGAACAACTTGAAGATCCCTAAGACACATGAATGCATGCAATTGACACCAAACTTAAAATGAGACACTAGACTTAAACATGCAATATTTTTTTTGTTTTTATAATTTTGTAAAATTTTTTTGAATTTTCGAAAATTAAGTGGAAAAAGGTATCAAAATTCTTAATGAGAATTCCAGGAATCATGCAATGTTTAGTCTAAGACTCCGGTCCAGGAATTAGACATGGCTTCACAGCCAGCCAAGGTTTCAAAGAAAGCTTCGGTCCAAAACACTAGACATGGCCAATGGCCAGCCAAGCCTTAGCAGATCACTGCTCCAAAAGCAAGATTGATAGAAATCAACAAGCTTTTGTGATGATAAGTTGAAACCTCGGTCCAATGAAATTAGACATGGCCTCTCAACCAGCCAGACTTCAACAAATCATCATGAAACTCTAGAATTCATCTTCAAGAATTCTGAAAAAAAAATACCTAATCTAAGCAACAAGATGAACCGTCAGTTGTCCAAACTCAACAATCCCCGGCAACGGCGCCAAAAACTTGGTGCATGAAATTGTGATCAATACTTTTCACAAATCAAATAATCCCCCGGTAATGAAACCAAAAACTTGGTGTTCAATACCATGGCATAAACACAACTTCGCACAACTAACCAGCAAGTGTACTGGGTCGTCCAAGTAATAAACCTTACGCGAGTAAGGGTCGATCCCACAGAGATTGTTGGTATGAAGCAAGCTATGGTCACCTTGTAAATCTTTGTCAGGCAAACTCAAATGGATATGGTGATATATGAATAAAACATAAGGATAAAGATAGAGATACTTATGTAATTCATTGGTAGGAACTTCAGATAAGCGTATGAAGATGCTATCCCTTCTGTCTCTCTGCTTTCCTACTGTCTTCATCCAATCCTTCTTACTCCTTTCCATGGCAAGCTTAAGCAAGGGTTTC
>NC_029781.3:50154309-50154502 GCF_000817695.3 Arachis duranensis
GGCAAAGTATGGACTATCATATATTGCTGGAAAGCCCAGGATGTCTACTTTCCAACGCCGTTGATAGCGCGCCAATTTGGCTTCTGTAGCTCCAGAAAATCCACTTCGAGTTCAGGGAGGTCAGAATCCAACATCATCTGCAGTCCTTTTCAGTCTCTGAATCAGATTTTTGCTCAGGTCCCTCAATTTCAGC
>NC_029781.3:50157089-50157414 GCF_000817695.3 Arachis duranensis
AGAGACTCCTCTTGGAGTTAAACGCCAGCTTTTATGCCAGTTTGGGCGTTTAACTCCCATTTTGGTGCCAGTTCCGGCATTTAACGCTGGGATTTCTGTGGGTGACTTTGAACGCTGGTTTGGGCCATCAAATCTTGGGCAAAGTATGGACTATCAAATATTGCTGGAAAGCCCAGGATGTCTACTTTCCAACGCCGTTGAGAGCGCGCCAATTGGGCTTCTGTAGCTCCAGAAAATCTACTTTGAGTGCAGGGAGGTCAGAATCCAACAGCATCTACAGTCCTTTTTAGTCTCTGAATCAGATTTTTGCTCAGATCCCTCAATT
>NC_029781.3:50157446-50158277 GCF_000817695.3 Arachis duranensis
ATAAAGATTCCGTTTGCAGAGGCACTTGAGCAAATACCTTCTTATGCTAAGTTCATGAAAGAAATCTTAAGTCATAAGAAGGATTGGAGAGAAACTGAAAAAGTGTTTCTCACTGAAGAATGCAGTGCAGTCATATTAAAAAGCTTACCAGAAAAGCTTCAAGATCCAGGGAGCTTTATGATACCATGCACATTAGAAGGCGCTTGCACTAAGACAGCCTTATGTGATCTTGGAGCAAGTATCAATCTAATACCTGCATCCACTATCAGAATGCTTGGGTTGACTGAAGAAGTCAAACCAACCCGGATATGCCTCCAACTTGCTGATGGCTCCATTAAGTATCCATCAGGCATAATAGAGGACATGATTGTCAAGGTTGGGCCATTCGCCTTTCCAACTGACTTTGTGGTGTTGGAAATGGAGGAGCACAAGAGTGCAACTCTCATTCTAGGAGGACCTTTCCTAGCAACTGGACGAACTCTCATTGACGTCCAAAAAAAACTGGACGAACTCTCATTGATGTACAAAAAGGGGAAGTAACCCTGAGAGTCAATGAGGATGAGTTCAAGTTGAATGCTGTAAAAGCTATGCAGCATCCAGACACACCAAGTGACTGCATGGACGCTGACATTATTGACTCTCTGGTGGAAGAGATCAATATGACTGAAAGTCTAGAATCAGAGCTTGAGGACATCTTCAAAGATGCTCAGCCTGATCAAGAAGAGTCAGAGGAAACAAAGGAATTTTTGTAAATTCCTCAGGAGGAAGATAAGCCTCCCAAACCTGAACTCAAACCACTACCACCATCCCTGAAGTATGCATTTCTGGGAG
>NC_029781.3:50161184-50162187 GCF_000817695.3 Arachis duranensis
AGGAGTGTCACCATATGGATATGTTGAGCTTCAGGATATTGATTCTGACAAAAAGTTCATTGTTAATGGACAGAGAATCAAGCATTGTCTTGAAAGCAATATTGAGCAGGAATGCTCAAAACTGAGGCTGGAATGATCCTCAGTAAAGGTCCAGCTAAAGACAATAAAGAAGCGCTTGCTGGGAGGCAACCCAGTCATTAGCAGGTTATATGTTTTGTTTCTACAGAGGCAAGTATCAAAAATGAAGGAATTCACAGAGTTACAGAAGGATTTGGTGCAAAAAGCAGAGAAAAAGAGCTTACTGGCGAAAAAATGCCAGTAAGGGGCATTTTGGGCATTAAACGCCAGAATGGGCACCATTCTGGGTGTTTAACGCCAGAATGGGCACCATTCTGGGCGTTTAACGCCAGGTGTGCAGCATCCTGGGCGTTTAGCAAAACGCCCAGTGATAAAGGGAATCCTGGCTTTTAACGCCAGCCAGGGCACCTGGCTGGGCGTTAAACGCCCACATTGGCTAACAAATGGGCGTTAAACGCCAGAATGGATACCATTCTGGGCGTTTAACGCCAGATAGGTGGGGGACCACGATTTTGCTTTCCAATCAAATTTTTTTTCAAACTTTGCTTTTTTTGACCCATACTTTTCTACATAAACACATTTCAACCTTTCATCATTCACCTTCAAATCTTCAAAAAACAAAATCATTCTTCAAATCTCTCAAATCAATCCCAAATCTTGTTCAAAAACTCACCAATCTCTCAAAATCTCTTCACATCTTCTCAAATCTCCTTCCAATTTTTCGAAATCTCTTCTTCCCCCCCTTATATATAAACGTTCGGCCTCACCACTCCCCCACACCATTCGAATTTGCTCTTCTCCTCTCTCTCCTCCTTCCTTTCTTTTGCTTGAGGACAAGCAAACTTCTAAGTTTGGTGTGCTTTTCCGTGATCACTGAGCCAAGATTCATCAAGATCATGGCTCCTAAGGGAAAACAAACCAATTT
>NC_029781.3:50162287-50162841 GCF_000817695.3 Arachis duranensis
GGATCTGAAAAATCATCAAATTGATTCTTGAAGCAAGAAAAAGCAGTGATTCAAAAAAAACGAAAAAAAGAAAGAAAAGAAGTTGTGATCCAAGGCAAAAAAGAGTGTGCTTAAGAACCCTGGACACCTCTAATTGGGGACTCTAGCAAAGCTGGGTCACAATCTGAAAAGGTTCACCCAAGTATGTGTATGTGGCATGTATGTATCCGGTGGTAATGCTGGAAGACAGAGTGCTTTGGGCCACAGCCAAGACTCATACACTCGCTATGTTTCAGAATCATTATACTTAACTAGGAGAATCAATAACACTATCTGAGTTCTGAGTTACTATAGATGCCAATCATTCTGAACTTCAAGGGATGAAGTGAGATGCCAAAACTATTCGGAAGCAAAAAGCTACTAGTCCCGCTCATCTAATTGGAGCTAAGTTTCCTTGATATTTTGGAGTCTATAGTATATTCTCTTCTTTTTATCCTACTTTGATTTTCAGTTGCTTGGGGACAAGCAACAATTTAAGTTTGGTGTTGTGATGAGCGGATAATTTATACGCTTTT
>NC_029781.3:50162851-50165545 GCF_000817695.3 Arachis duranensis
TTTACTATGAGTTTGTGTGTTTTTCTGTGATTTCAGGTATTTTCTGGCTGAAATTGAGGGTCGTGAGCAAAAATCTGATTCAGAGACTGAAAAGGACTGCAGATGCTGTTGGATTCTGACCTCCCTGCACTCGAAGTGGATTTTCTGGAGCTAAAGAAGCCCAATTGGCGCGCTCTCAACGGCGTTGGAAAGTAGACATCCTGGGTTTTCCAGCAATGTATAATAGTCCATACTTTGCCCGAGATTTGATGGCTCAAACCGGCGTGGCAAATCAGCCTCAGAATTTCCAGCGTTTAACGCTGGAACTGGCATAAAACTTGGAGTTAAACGCCCAAACTGGCATGAAAGCTGGCGCTTAACTCCAGAAAAAGTCTCTACAAATGAAAGCTTCAATGCTCAGCCCAATCACACACTAAGTGGACCCAGAAGTGGATTTTTACGTCATTTACTCATTTCTGTATACCCTAGGCTACTAGTTCTCTATAAGTAGGACCTTTTACTAATATATTTTCATCTTTGGATCTTTGGATTATTTTAGATCCTTTGATCATCTTTGGACATCTAGTTCTTAGATCATTGGGAGGCTGGCCTCACGGCCATGCCTAGACCTTGTTCTTATGTATTTTCAACGGGCGGCATTCAAGAGAATCCGGAAGGTCTAAACCTTGTCTGTGGTATTCTGAGTAGGATTCAATGATTGAATGACTGTGACGAGTTTCAAACTCCTGATGGCGGGGCGTTAGTGACAGACACAAAAGAATCACTGGATTCTATTCCGGCCTGATTGAGAACCGACAGATGGATAGCCGTGCCGTGACAGGGTGCGTTGAACATTTCCACTGAGAGGATGGGAGGTAGCCACTGACAACGATGAAACCCTTCCATACAAGTTGCCATGGAAGGAGCCTTGCGTGCTTGAAGAAGAAGACAGTAGGAAAGCAGAGATTCAGAAGATGGAGCATCTCCAAAACCTCAACCTGTTTCCCATTACTGCAGAACAAGTACTTATTTTATGTTCTTTTACTTTTCACAATCAACCTTGATAATTATTGATATCCTGACTAAGATTTACAAGATAACCATAGCTTGCTTCAAGCCGACAATCTCCGTGGGATCGACCCTTACTCACGTAAGGTATTACTTGGACGACCCAGTGCACTTGCTGGTTAGTTGTGCGGGATTGCAAAGTGTGATTGCAATTTCGTGCACCAGTCATCTTGTAAATCTTAGTCAGGCAGATTCAAATGGTTATATATGATTTATGAATAAAGCATAAAATAAAGATAGAGATACTTATGCAATTCATTGGTGAGAATTTCAGATAAGCGTATGGAGATGCTTTGTCCCTTCCGTCTCTCTGCTTTCCTACTGTCTTCATCCAATCCTTCTTACTCCTTTCCATGGCAATCTGTATGTTGAGCATCACCGTTGTCAATGGCTACAGTCCCGTCATCTCACTGAAAATGTTCAACGTGCTCTGTAACAGTACGGCTAATCATCTATCGGTTCTCAATCAGGTTGGAATAGAATCTAGTGATTCTTTTGCGTCTGTCACTAACGCCTAGCCTTCAGGAGTTCCAAGCTCGTCACAGTCATTCAATCCTCGAATCCTACTCAGAATACCATAGACAAGGTTTAGACCTTCCGGATTCTCTTGAATGCCGCCATCAATTCTAGCTTATACCACGAAGATTCCGATTAAGAAATCCAAGAGATAAACATTCAAGCCTTGTTTGCTTGTAGAACGGAAGTGTTTGTCAGGCACGCGTTCATAAGTGAGAATGATGATGAGCGTCACATAATCATCACATTCATCATGTTCTTGGGTGCAAATGAATATATTAGAACAAGAATAAGCTGAATTGAATAGAAGAACAATAGTAATTGCATTAATACTCGAGGTACAGCAGAGCTCCACACCTTAATCTATGGTGTGTAGAAACTCCACTGTTGAAAATACATAAGAACAATGTCTAGGCATGGCCGAATGGCCAGCCTCCCATAATCTAAGAACTAGACATCCAAAGATGATCCTAAGATCTAAAGTGATCAAAAGATTCCAGGATGTCAAATACAATAGTAAAAGGTCCTATTTGTAGAGAACTAGTAGCTTCGGGTTTACAAAGATGAGTAAATGACATAAAAATCCACTTCCGAGTCCACTTGGTGTGTGCTTGGGCTGAGCATTAAAGCTTTCATATGTAGAGACTTTTCTTGGAGTTAAACGCCAGCTTTTGTGCCAGTTTGGGCGTTTAACTCCCATTCTTGTGCTAGTTCTGGCGTTTTACGCCAGAATTCTTGAGCTGACTTGGAACGCCTGTTTGGGCCATCAAATCTCAGGCAAAGTATAAACTATTAAACATTGCTGGAAATCCCAGGATGTCTACTTTCCAACGCAATTGAGAGCGCGCCAATTGGGCTTCTGTAGCTCCAGAAAATCCACTTCGAGTGCAGGGAGGTCAGAATCCAACAACATCTGCAGTCATTTTCAGCCTCTGAATCAGATTTTTGCTCAGGTCCCTCAATTTCAGCCAGAAAATATCTGAAATCATAGGAAAACACACAAACTCATAGTAAAGTCCAGAAAACTGAATTTTAAATAAAAACTAATAAAAATATAATAAAAACTAACTAAAATATACTAAAAACATACTAAAAACAATGCCAAAAAGCGTATAAATTATCCGCTCATCA
>NC_029781.3:50166184-50167058 GCF_000817695.3 Arachis duranensis
ATTTTTCATTTAAGAAATGTGATGGATTCATAGGACATTCATAACTTTAAGGCATAGACACTTAGACACTAATGATCATAAGACACAAACATAGATAAACATAGGCATAAAAATTCGAAAAACAGGAAATTAAAGAACAAGGAAGTTAACGAACAGGTCCACCTTAGTGATGGCGGCTTGTTCTTCCTCTTGAAGATCTTATGGAGTGCTTGAGCTCCTCAATGTCTCTTCCTTGCCTTTGTTGCTCCTCTCTCATGATTCTTTGATCTTCTCTAATTTCATGGAGGAGAATGGAATGTTCTTGGTGCTCCACCCTTAGTTGTCCCATGTTGGAACTCAATTCTCCTAGGGAGGTGTTGATTTGCTCCCAATAGTTTTGTGGAGGAAAGTGCATCCCTTGAGGCATCTCAGGGATTTCATGATGAGGAATCTCCTCATGTCCATGAGTGGGATCTCTTGTTTGCTCCATCCTCTTCTTAGTAATGGGCTTGTCTTCATCAACGAGGATGTCTCCCTCTATATTAATTCCAACTGAATTACAGAAGTGACAAATGAGATGAGGGAAGGCTAACCTTGCCAAGGTAGAGGACTTGTCCACAACCTTATAAAGTTCTTGGGATATAACCTCATGAACTTCTACTTCCTCTCCAATCATGATGCTATGAATCATGATAGCCCGGTCTATAGTAACTTCAGATCGGTTGCTAGTGGGAATGATTGAGTGTTGGATAAACTCCAACCATCCCCTAGCCACGGGCTTGAGGTCATCCCTTCTTAGTTGAACCGGCTTCCCTCTTGAATCTCTCTTCCATTGAGCGCCCTCTTCACAAATGTCTATGAGGACTTGGTCCAACCTTTGATCAAAGTTGACCCT
>NC_029781.3:50167146-50168555 GCF_000817695.3 Arachis duranensis
AGTTTGAAAGGGACCTCGGGGATCACCTTCTTCTTGGCCACAACTTCATAGAAGTGGTCTTGATGCACCCTTGAGATGAATCTCTCCATCTCCCATGACTCGGAGGTAGAAGCATTTGCCTTCCCTTTCCTCTTTCTAGAGGTTTCTCCGGCCTTAGATGCCATAAAGGTTTATGGAAAAACAAAAAGCAATGATTTTACCACACCAAACTTAAAAGGTTTGCTCGTCCTCGAGCAAAAGAAGAAAGAAGAGAGTATAAGAAGAAGAAATAGAGGAGATGGAGGTGGCTTTGTGGTTCGGCCAAGGGGGAGAAGTAGTGTTTAGGTTGTGTGAAAATGAAGGAGTGAAGATGGCTTTATATAGGAGTGGAGAGGGGGTGTAGGGTTCGGCCATGTATGGGTGGGTTTGGGAGGGAAAGTGGTTTGAATTTGAATGGTGAGGTAGGTGGGGTTTTATGAAGGATGGATGTGAATGGTGAAGAGAATAGTGGGATTTGATAGGTGAGGTGTTTTTGGGGAAGAGGTGTTGAGGTAATTGGTGAATGGGTGAAGAAGAGAGAGAGTGGTGGGGTAGGTGGGGATCCTGTGGGGTCCACAGATCCTGAGGTGTCAAGGAAAATTCATCCCTGCACCAAGTGGCGAGCAAAAATGCTCCTTCTGCCTATTCTGGCGTTAAATGCCGGGCTGGTGCCCATTTTTGGCGTTTAATGCCAGCTTCTTGCCCCTTCCTGGTGTTTAACGCCAGTCTGGTGCCCCTTTCTGGCATTAAACGCCCAGAATGGTGCCAGACTAGGCGTTAAACGCCCAATTGCTGCCCTTACTGGCGTTTAAACGCCAGCAAGTTTTCCTCCAGGGTATGCTGCTTTTCTTTCTGTTTTTCATGCTATTTTTGCTTTTTCAATTGATTTTGTGACTTCCCATGATCATCAACCTATAGAAAACATAAAATAACAAAGGAAAATAGATAAATATAACATTGGGTTGCCTCCCAACAAGCGCTTCTTTAATGTCAGTAGCTTGACAGTGGGCTCTCATGGAGCCTCACAGATACTCAGAGCAATTTTGGAACCTCTCAACACCAAACTTAGAGTTTGAATGTGGGGGTTCAACACCAAACTTAGAAGTTGGTTGTGGCCTCCCAACACCAAACTTGGAGTTTGACTGTGGGGGCTCTGTTTGACTCTATTTTGAGAGAAGCTCTTCATGCTTCCTCTCCATGGTTACAGAGGGATATCCTTGAGCCTTAAACACAAAGTATTCTTCATTCACTTGAATGATCAATTCTCCTTTGTCAACATCAATCACAGCCTTGGCTGTGGCTAGGAAGGGTTTGCAAAGGATGATGGATTCATCTATGCACTTCCCAGTCTCTAGGACTATGAAATCAGCAGGGATGTAATGGTCTTTAAC
>NC_029781.3:50168648-50169360 GCF_000817695.3 Arachis duranensis
TTCTTGAATTGTCTACCATCTCTAGTGAGATTTTTGCAGCTTGCACCTCAAAGATCCCTAGCTTCTCCATTACAGAGAGAGGTATGAGGTTTCAAGGCCTTCTTGAAGGTCATGGTGCCTACTGTACAAGGTATTGAGAACTTCCCAGGGTCCTATCTCTTTTGAGGTAATCTCTGCCTAGTCAAGTAATCCAGTTCTTTGGTGAGCAAAGGGGGTTCATCCTCCCAAGTCTCGTTACCAAATAACTTGTCATTTAGCTTCATGATTGCTCCAAGGTACTTAGCAACTTGCTCTTCAGTGACATCTTCGTCCTCTTCAGAGGAAGAATACTCATCAGAGCTCTTGAATGGTAGAAGTAAATCCAATGGAATTTCTATGGTCTCAGTGTGAGCCTCAGATTCCCATGGTTCCTCATTAGGGAACTCATTAGAGGCCAGTGGACGTCCATTGAGGTCTTCCTCAGTGGCGTTTACTGCCTCTCCCTCCTCTCCAAATTCGGCCATGTTGATGGCCTTGCACTCTCCTTTTGGATTCTCTTCTGTATTGCTTGGAAGAGTACTAGGAGGGAGTTCAGTAAATTTCTTACTCAGCTGACCCACTTGTGCCTCCAAGTTTCTAATGGAGGATCTTATTTCAGTCATAAAACTTTGAGTGGTTTTGATTAGATCAGAGACCATGGTTGCTAAGTCAGAGTGGCTCTGCTTAGAATTCT
>NC_029781.3:50169378-50172080 GCF_000817695.3 Arachis duranensis
TGCCTGGTGCAGCTTGCATTCTAGACAGACTTTGAGAAATCATATTGACTTGCTGAGTCAATATTTTGTTCTGAGCCAATATGGCATTCAGAGTATTAATCTCAAGAACTCCTTTCTTTTGATTCGTCCCATTGTTCACAGGATTCCTTTCAGAAGTGTACATGAATTGGTTATTTGCAACCATTTCAATGAGTTCTTGAGCTTCTGCAGGCGTCTTCTTCAGATGAAGAGATCCTCCAGCAGAGCTGTCCAATGACATCTTGAACAGTTCAGACAGACCATCATAGAAGATACCTATGATGCTCCATTCAGAAAGCATGTCAGAAGGACACTTTCTGATCAATTATTTGTATCTTTCCCAAGCTTCATAGAGGGATTCACCTTCCTTCTGTCTGAAGATTTGGACTTCCACTCTAAGCTTACTCAATTTTTGAGGTGGAAAGAACTTTGCCAAGAAGGCATTGACTAGCTTTTCCCAAGAGTTCAGGCTTTCTTTGGGTTGTGAGTTCAACCATATCCTAGCTCTGTCTCTTATAGCAAAAGGGAATAGCATAAGTCTGTAGACCTCAGGGTCAACCCCATTGGTCTTGACAGTGTCACAGATTTGCAAGAACTCAGCTAAAAACTGATGAGGATCTTCCAATGGAAGTCCATGAAACTTGCAATTCTGTTGCACTAGAGAAACTAATTGAGGCTTAAGCTCAAAGTTGTTTGCTCCAATGGCAGGGATAGAGAGGCTTCTCCCATAGAAGTCGGGAGTAGGTGCAGTAAAGTCACCCAACACCTTCCTTGCATTGTTGGCATTGTTGTTGTGTTCGGCTGCCATGGGTTCTTCTTCTTTGAAGATTTCTGTTAGGTCCTCTACAGAGAGTAATGCTTTAGCTTCTCTTAGCTTTCGCTTCAAGGTCCTTTCAAGTTCAGGGTCAGCCTCAACAAGAATGCTTTTGTCTTTGCTCCTGCTCATATGAAAGAGAAGAGAATAAGAAAATATGGAATCCTCTATGTCACAGTATAGAGATTCCTTGAGATGTCAGAGGAAAAGAATAATAGAAGGAGAAGGTAGAAGAATTCGAACTTATCAAGAGGGATAGAGTTCGAATTGTGTATTGAGGAGGAGCGTTAGTCCATAAATAGAAGGATGTGAGAAGAGGGGAAGAATAAATTAAAAGATTTTGAAGAAATTTTGAAAAACTGAAGAATGATTTTCAAAAATTAAAGTTGGGAAAGAAATAAAGTGATTTTTGAAAAAGATTTTGAAATTAGAAATCAAAAAGATATGATTGAAAACTATTTTGAAAAAGATGTGATTAAAAACATATGATTGAAAAGTTATGGTTTTAAAAAGATATGATTGAAAAACAATTTAAAAAGATTTGATTTTTAAAATTAATGACTTGGCTAACAAGAAATTTAAAAGATATGATTTACACATTAAACCTTTCTCAACAGAAAAGGCAACATACTTGAAATGTTGAATCAAATCATTAATTGTTAGAAAGTATTTTTGAAAAAGGAAAGAAATTGAGTTTGAAAATATATGATTGAAAATATATGATTTGAAAAAGATTTGATTTTGAAAAATTATGGAAACTTGAAAAAAAATTGAATTAAAACAAAATCTTCCATCTTGTGCCATCCTGGCGTTAAACGCCCAGAATGGTATCCATTCTGGCATTTAACGCCCACAATGCTACCCTTTTGGGCGTTAAACGCCAGTTTTCCTTCTTCACTGGGCGTTTTGAACGCCCAGCTTTTTTTGTGTGATTCCTCTGCTGTATGTTTTGAATCTTCAATTCTCTGTATTATTGACTAGAAAAGACACACTTTTGAAAAATTTTTTGGATTTTTAATGATGAGGAATAATCAAAATGCAACTAAAATCAAATAAACAATGCATGCAAGACACCAAACTTAGAAGTTTGTATACCACTGACACTAACAAGTTGAGAATGCATATGAGAAACAACAAAACACACAAAACAAGAGAATTTAAAGATCAAAGCATGTAAATCATCAAGAACAACTTGAAGATCAATGAAGACACATGAAAAATGCAAGAAGAACAGAAACATGCAATTGACACCAAACTTAAAATGAGACACTAGACTCAAACAAGAGACATAAAATATTTTTGGTTTTTATGATTTTGTAATTTTTTTTGGATTTTTCGAAAATTGAGTGGAAAAGAAAATAAAGAGATTCAAAATTTTTAATAAGAATTCCAGGAATCATGCAATGTTAGTCTAAAGCTTTAGTCTAAAGAAATTAGACATGGCTAGCCAAGCTTTAGCAGGACATTGCATTCAAGAGCTAAATTGATGAGAATCAATCAGCTTTGGTGATGATGAAAACATCACCTTGAAACTCTAGAATTCATTCTTAAAAATTCTGAAAAATACCTAATCTAAGCAACAAGATGAACCGTCAGTTGTGGTTATAGATTATTTATGAATAAAGCATAAAATAAAGATAGAGATACTTATGCAATTCATTGGTGAGAATTTCAGATAAGCATATGTAGATGCTTTGTCCCTTCCGTCTCTCTGCTTTCCTACTGTCTTCATCCAATCCTTCTTACTCCTTTCCATGGCAAGCTATATGTTGGGCATCACCATTGTCAATGGCTACAATCCCGTCCTCTCAGTGAAAATGTTCAACGCGCTCTATCACAGCACGGCTAATCATCTGTCGGTTCTCAATCA
>NC_029781.3:50174763-50175353 GCF_000817695.3 Arachis duranensis
GAATGAGCCACATAATTCAGTTTAGAGTTCATCCTTTCATGATTCCCTTAATCAATACACCTTGGTTGTTATGTGAGATGTAACTTTCCTTGGTTGAGATTATGGGAATTGTGTGGCTGGATTAAAATTGAGCTTCATCTCTTCTCATGAACAATTAGATCACGAGAGTGGCAATTGGCTATGTTGAAAGAGATTGAATCACCAAGAGATTGGGATTCAATCACCCATTTGCCATGGATCTATACCCATGATTGAGGAAGATTTGACTAACATCAATTCATGAAAACTAGCATCTCTGATCCCTAATGATCCTCTCTATCATTAATTCTCATTTCTCTTGCTCTAGTTATTTGATTACCCATTTCCCAAGCCCTTTCTACATTCTGTCTATTTACTACTCTTGTTATTTACTCACTCTTAGTGAGTTTTATTACTTGATACGACCCGGTATACTTGCCGGTAATTACGTGAAATCTCATTTTTACGCAT
Organism: Arachis duranensis; assembly: GCF_000817695.3. Classification (NCBI taxonomy): domain Eukaryota; kingdom Viridiplantae; phylum Streptophyta; class Magnoliopsida; order Fabales; family Fabaceae; genus Arachis; species Arachis duranensis. The sequence continues at coordinate 50,175,253 of NC_029781.3, forward strand.
CAATGAGCGTCACATAATCGTCACATTCATCATGTTCTTGGGTGCGAATGAATATCTTAGAACAAGAATAAGCTGAATTGAATAGAAGAACAATAGTAATT
>NC_029781.3:50175416-50205593 GCF_000817695.3 Arachis duranensis
CCACACCTTAATCTATGGTGTGTAGAAACTCCACCGTTGAAAATACATAAGAACAAGGTCTAGGCATGGCCGAATGGCCAGCCTCCCATAATCTAAGAACTAGACATCCAAAGATGATCCTAAGATCTAAAGTGATCAAAAGATTCCAGCATGTCAAATACAATAGTAAAAAGTCCTATTTGTAGAGAACTAGTAGCTTCGGGTTTACAAAGATGAGTAAATGACATAAAAATCCACTTTCGGGCCCACTTGGCGTGTGCTTGGGCTGAGCATTGAAGCTTTCATGTGTAGAGAGTTTTTCTGGAGTTAAACGCCAGCTTTTATGCCAGTTTGGGCGTTTAACTCTAACTTGTAACCTGTTTCTGGCGTTTAACTTCAGAATAGAGCAGAGAAGGGGCGTTTGAATGCCAGTTTGTGTCGTCAAAACTCGAGTAAAGTATAGACTATTATATATTGCTGGAAAGACAAAGTATGGACTATTATATATTGCTGGAAAGCCCAGGATGTCTACTTTCCAACGCAATTGAGAGCACGCCAATTCGGTTTCTGTAGCTCCAGAAAATCCACTTCGAGTGCAGGGAGGTCAGAATCCAACAGCATCTGCAGTCATTTTCAGCCTCTGAATCAGATTTTTGCTCAGGTCCCTCAATTTCAGCCAGAAAATACCTGAAATCATAGAAAAACACACAAACTCATAGTAAAGTCCAAAAAAGTGAATTTTAAATAAAAACTAATAAAAATATAATAAAAACTAACTAAAACATACTAAAAACATACTAAAAACAATGCCAAAAAGCGTATAAATTATCCGCTCATCATCTTGGTTTTGGCATTTTCAACTGTGCTTTCCTTAGCTTTCACCAAACCAATTCATAAATGCCAGGGCATGCATTCTTATTCTCTTTGATCTCCTGGTTCATAAATTGCATTGTTGAGGTTTGATTCCAATTTTTGCTATTTCCATCTCTATCTGAATCATCATCAACCTATTTGCCTATTTGTTTTCCTATTTTTATTATATCCTGGTTTTTTGTTTTTCAGGAATTCAGATTCCCAGAGAAAGGGAAAAGAAAAGGCTACCACTGGCAAATGTAAAAGAGGAGACTCATCTATGTCTATCATAGATCTTATGCATGATGCCTCCTAGCGGGAGAAACACTTTACCGCGCAGGAGAAGGCTGACAAGCTACTCCCTGCTACTGATCCCATAAGGTTTGCAAACCGATACTGCGAGTTGAAATATCCGGCATTTGCAACCTCCAGGAACCTGTACTTAGAGCGGACTCTACAAATCCCAAACGAACTCCAGCAATACACCTCTGATCAAATCAAAGAAAGAGGCTGGTTCTTCCTGCAGAGAGAAACCTTACAGAGGTCAATGCATCTTGGGTAAGGGAATTTTATTACAATTACTTCATCACTTCCCTGGATGTAGTTAACCTAAAAGGCAAGCAGATACTGGTCACTGAAGATGCCATTGAGGACATTCTGCAGCTCCCACCTAAGTCCGATTAGCCTGATGGTTACAAAAGGGCTGAGGAGGATGACGTTAGGATTTTTGCTAGTAAAGAATTTATAAAAATATTCGCATTGTAGATATAGCTTCTAAACTAACAGAAATCCCTTCGTACAAGAGTTTTGGTTGTCACAAGTAACAAACCCCTTTAAAATTGATAACCGAGTATTTAAACCTCGGGTCGTCTTCTCAAGGAATTGCAGGGAGGTATGTTCTTATTATTGGTTATGCAAAAGTATGTTTGGGGTTTTGGATTAAGGTAAAAGGTATATTGAATGACACTTAAAATAAAATAATAACAATTGTAAAATAAACTCTTGGTAAGGTATGAGAACTGGAAGTCCTATCCTAGTTATCCTTATCAATTGTGATGAGAATTGGATTTTTCTCCTACTTTGTTAACCTCTAACTATGAAGGTAAGTTAAGTGGATGAATTAATTTTGATTCCTCAGGTCCTAGTCTTTCCTTCGGAAAAGTCAGACTTATCGGAACTTGAATTAATGAAATGAAGAAATCCAATTTTCAATCAACAATGAGTTTGATAACTCTAGAGTCACCAATTAATCAACAAAAGCCAAAAGGGAAAATATCTAAATTAAATAAAAAGCATTCATAAATAAAACATTCATAAACTGAAATATCTTAAATAACATTAATTATGAAAATCAATCTAACATGGAACATTGAAAATAAATAAATACAAAGAACATTGAATTTGGGATTGAGAGTCACTCCTAAAACTAAGAGAAGTCTTAAATCCTAATTTCTAAAAACTCTAACTAAATCCTAAGAGAGAGGAGAGAACCTCTCTCTCTAAAAACTACATCTAAAACATGAAAAGTGAATTATGAAAAGCATGCTGATGAATGGATGCATTCCCCCACTTTATAGCCTCTAATATGTGTTTTCCGGGCTGAAAACTGGGTCAGAAACAGCACTGGAGTCACTTCCAGCTCTTTCTGGTCCGTACAGATCGCGGGCAAGTGACGCGGAGGCGTCGCTCACGCGGCCACGCGGGTTGAAGTTCGCAGCTGCGACGTGTCCGCGTGGATCACGCGTTCGCGTCGCCTAGCGTCAGGGCAACTATGGCATATTATATATCAAATCAAAACCCCAGACGTTTGCTTTCCAACGCAACTGAAACTGTGTCATTTGGACCTCTGTAGCTAAAGTTATAGCCGTTTGAGTGCGAAGAGGTCAGGCTGGATAGCTTAACAGTTTCTCCAACTTCTTGTATTCCTTCCACTTTTGCATGCTTCCTTTCCATCCTCCAAGCCATTCATGCCCTGTAATCCCTGAAATCACTTAACACACATATCACGGCATCTAATGGTAATAAAAGAGGATTAATATTAAAAAATATAAGACCAAATAAGCATGTTTTCAATCATAGCACAAAATCTGGAAGGCAAATGTAAAACCATGCAAATAGTATGAATAAATGGGTAAAGAGTTGATAAAATCCACTCAATTAAGTACAAGATAAACCATAAAATAGTGGTTTATCAACCTCCCCACACTTAAACAATAGCATGTCCTCATGCTAAGTTTAAGAGAAGTTATAAAGGGGTGAAGAGGGATGGTAGAATGTATGCAATGCAACCTATGAATGCAACTACATGCTAAATGCTTTTACTTACTTGGTTAAGAGTAAATAAGTTCTTCAAGACAAATATAAATCAAATTTTACTAATTCAAAACATACAATAAAAAGCAAGTAAACTTGTAAGAAGATGGCTCATGAAAGCAGGGAACATAGAATTAAGCACTGAACCCTCACTGGTAGTGTATATCACTCTAATCTCTCTAGTGTATAGGGTAATCACTCTACTCTTCTCTAGTCATGCTTTCTAAAACTTTGTTCTTCATCTAACCAATCAACAAATATTTAATGTACCAATGCAAACATCATGAGGTCTTTTCAAGATTGTAATGGGGCTGAGGTAAAGGTAAGGATATATGTATGGCCAAGTGAGCTTTATAAATTGAATCTTTAATTATCCTAAGCTTTCACCTAACATACATATACTCTATATAACTCTAGTTCATGCCTAGCTACCCAAAATTCCAACTTTTACATCACATACTCATATATCAACTTTTTCTTTTTAATTTATCACATGTGCATTGATTTTTCATTAACTTAACATTGGGGTAATTTTGTCCCTTATTTATTTATATTATATATATATAATTTTTTTTTGAATCATAAAAACAAACATAAATTATCAATGCACATGGATTCTCCATTATTTTTCTATTTTAGTTTTTCATGAGTAGGTTCCCAAATTCCCAATATTCAAATAAATTAGAAACATGATACATTCCCTTATTAACCCATGTTCCCATAGTTTCCCCACACTTAGTTGATGCACAATCTCTATCTTAAGCTAACCAAAGATTCAATTGGGATATTACTTTTGTTTTTCTACTTAAGGCTAGTGATGTGGTAAAATAAAACAGAAGGAGATTGAAAGGCTCAAAGTGGCTGACAAGGGTGATTTAAAGGGTAGGCTTATTTGGGATGAGTGAGCTCAAATCAAACAATGGCCTCAATCATATGCAAGCATGTAAATACACTAAATAATGGACATATAGAATGGAACAAAGCAAAGATTGCTATTATAGAGAAGAAAACACACAAGAATAAAAATTTATGGTTAAATAATGTAACCATGTAAATAAGCTTAAAATCTCACAGGTTATGTGTTCTTTGGCTCAAAAACCATTTTCCAAATACAACTTCAAACAAGTTTAACAAAAAATTTTCAATTTAAAATAGTGAAATACTATAAAGATTTCTTGAAAAAGAAAATATTACTTCAACCAATTAGTAACAAAATGCACAAAATCAAATAAACATGCAATACATGCAAATGCAGCAACTAATTTAACAAAGAAAATTTAAACATTGGTGTTGAAACAGAAAAGTACTAACCCACGGAGATCGGTATCGACCTCCCCACACTTAAAGATTGCACCGTCCTCGATGCATGCTGAGATGTGCAGGTGGACGGGTTGTTTCAACTGATGCTTTACTCCAAAGATTGTGCAGATGGACTTGCCTGTCTCCCCATGTGAACGTCTTCCGGTTCTCTTCCGGGTGGCCATCCTGAAGGAAAAAAGGAAGAAGAGTAACCCAGAAATAAAGATAGGAAAATAAATACAGTATGGGTAGGTTAATGCCAAATAAGAAGGGTCTCAATTACATGGTAGCTACAACATGTAAGTGAGAAAACAATAGAAGCCATGGCATGCCAGTGGTACAAAATGTACAACAATGGGGAAGAGAGAGGAGAAGGAGAGATAATATAAATTCATGTCAATGCAAAAGTAATACAGATATAAAAGATTGGCATTGATTTAAATAATATTACTCAATCAGAATTAAACAAGTCACTAAGCACTAAGAAAATACCAGAAGAGATGTAACAGTTGAATAAGAACATTTGAACACCGATGGTAAAATAATAAATTTAGAAAAATAAAAATATGCAATGAATGAAAGTATTAAATAAAATAAAAGATAAGAAGAATGAGAAGGGAAAGAACAGAAGAAGAAGTAAGTAAGAAAGGAGGGAGGAAAAATTAGGATTGGGGGAGAAAAGATAAGGTATTTGGCAAATTAGGATAAGTTGTGCGACGCAAGCGACGCGGATGCGTGGGGCACGCGGTCGCGTGACTTGCGCTTTAAGTTAATAAACACGGTCGCGTCGGTCACACGGTCGCGTGACACGGTTTATGCTACTAGCGCGAGGGCAGCTTCGCGCTCGCACAACTCTCTGTTCAAAATCTTATTTTTGCCAAATTTTAGGTGGCGCGATTGCGTGGGTGACGCGATCGCGTGGATGGCCATTTTTGAAAGACGACGCGGCCGCATAGGGCACGCGTTCACGTGGGAGGGCTTGGGCTTCTAGCACGAGTCCAGCCCAATTCCAGCACAACTTTCGGCCATGCACCTTTTTGACGTCGATTTTCATGGCACGCGGCCGCGTGGGTGACGCGGTCGCGTGGGAGGCCAAAGTTCCACATGATGCGGTCGCGTGGGGTGAAAGTATGCTAAAGGCGCGCCTCCAGCCACGCTCTCGCGTGACTCTCTGTTCAATTCTTTTCTTCCCAACGCACAAGTGACGCGGACGCATCAGCGACGCTGCCGCGTTGCGTGCGTGTTTTTCCATTTTTTTAATGCAATATGCAGATGCAAATGCAGTGCTTAATGTGAATGCTATGCATGATTCCAGGTTCAATAAAATAAAATAAATCTCAAAAACAAACAAAACTAAATAAAATTAAAATTGCAAAATGAACGATCATACCATGGTGGGTTGTCTCCCACCTAGAACTTTTAGTTATAGTCCTTAAGTTGGACATTTGATGAGCTTCCTACAAGGGTGGCTTGTGCTTGTATTGATCCAGGAATCCCCACCAATGTTTGTACTTCCAATAGCCTCCAGGATCCAAACTAGGCGCAGAAAGCCTTCAAGCAAGTTAAAGCAAGTGACAAGGCCCCAAGAGTGGTGATTGGTAGAATGGATTCCGGGGTCCCAGACCTTGCCTTTGCACCCGTCTTCTTGTTGATCATTATGATTCCATCTGGGTGGCAGGCAATCTGATTCTCACTAAAGCGGCCAAACAACTTCTTAGACCCATTCAGTTGAGCTTTACACCAACCTTTGCGTTTAAACTTAAAGCTTCCAACCATAATGAACCTTGCAGGACAATTCTTAACACTGACCATCTTCCTCTTACTCTTAATGCCACAAAGAGCTCTAAGTTGACCATCCATCTCCCGTAGCCCATATTCAAGTGGAATTAGAAAGCTAAGGGATATGAATTTTACCCACTTGAATGTTGTGAAGGATGATGGCAACTTAGGGGGAGGTATTTTTAATGAAATTGCAAGCTCTACTCCCTTGTGCTCTTTTCTGATAACTACCACCTCTTTGCAAGCTTCTTCAATTTCAACCTCTTCCTCTTGGTAGCTCTCTTCCAATTCAACCTCCTCTTCATTGCTTTCCAAGGGCATGGGAGGTTGTGCTTCTTCTTCTTGAATCTCCATCTCTTGATCAACCTCTTCCAAGTCTTCAACTGTGATATGCCTTGGAGGTTGTACACCCTCTTCAGCATCAATTTCAAACGTCTTGGAAGGGGGTTCTATGACTGGACTTTCCCATGGAGGTTCTGCATCTCCTAAGTCTTCAACCACTTCTTCTTCTTCAATAATTCTGGCTTCCTCCACTTGTTCCAGTACAAAGTCATGCTCCGTACCGTTCACTAGAGTTTCTAGTATCTCCTTCATGCTGCGTTCTTCATTAGATTGTCCACATGAAGCCATAGGGGTTTCTTGAGTGTCCGAACGTCAGGAAGCTAATTGAATTATCGCTTGCTCCAGTTGGCGAATGGTTGCTTGAAGTTTTGCACATGTTTCCATGAGATGATATGTTGATTCTTGTCACGCTCGGCTATCATAAGTAGGATCATAATGCTCTTGGATTGATGGATATGGAGATGGTGAATATTGAAGTGGTGGTTCTTGGGAGTAATGGGGTTGGAATTGGGGTGGTTCTATATATGGTTCATATGGATCATAAGGTGGTTGGTATGGTGGTTGAGAGTTAGGGTCATATGGAGGTGAATGGTAGAAAGGGGCTTGTGAGTATGGTGGTTCAAAATTATATTGAGGAGGAGGGGGTTCATAGGCATATGGTGGGTCTTGTTGGTAGTCCAAAGAGTGCTCACCATAGCCATTGCCTTGATATGAATCACATAATGGTTGTTGATAGTCCATTGGAGGTGGTTGTTGCCATGAGGGTTGATCAAATCCTTCTGGCTCCTCCCATCTTTGATTGTTCCAACCATGGTGCATGTTGTCATTATAATCTCCTCTTCCTGCAACATAATTATAACCAGACTCATAGCCAAAGGGGTGAGAGTTCATAGTAGTGAGAGATAATAAACACAAAAACTAATTAAAAAGGAAATTTTTTTTTTGAAAAATATTTACAGTAACCAATAATAAGGCACAGGTTTGCGATTCCCCGGCAACGGCGCCATTTTTGACGTTAGGATTTTTGCTAGTAAAGAATTTATAAAAATATTCGCGTTGTAGATATAGCTTCTAAATTAACAGAAATCCCTTCGTACAAAAGTTTTGGTTGTCACAAGTAACAAACCCCTTTAAAATTGATAACCGAGTATTTAAACCTCGGGTCGTCTTCTCAAGGAATTGCAGGGAGGTATGTTCTTATTATTGGTTATGCAAAAGTATGTTTCGGGTTTTGGATTAAGGTAAAAGGTATATTGAATGACACTTAAAATAAAATAATAACAACTGTAAAATAAACTCTTGGTAAGGTATGAGAACTGGAAGTCCTATCCTAGTTATCCTTATCAATTGTGATGAGAATTGGATTTTTCTCCCACTTTATTAACCTCTAGCTATGAAGGTAAGTTAAGTGGATGAATTAATTTTGATTCCTCAGGTCCTAGTCTTTCCTTGGGAAAAGTCAGAGTTATTGGAACTTGAATTAATGAAATGAAGAAATCCAATTTTCAATCAACAATGAGTTTGATAACTCTAGAGTCACCAATTAATCAACCAAAGCCAAAAGGAAAAATATCTAAATTAAATAAAAAGCATTCATAAATAAAACATTCATAAACTGAAATATCTCAAATAACATTAATTAAGAAAATCAATCTAACATGAAACATTGAAAATAAATAAATACAAAGAACATTGAACCTGGGATTGAGAGTCACTCCTAAAACTAAGAGAAGTCCTAAATCCTAATTTCTAAAAACTCTAACTAAATCCTAAGAGAGAGGAGAAAACCTCTCTCTCTAAAAACTACATCTAAAACATGAAAAGTGAATTATGAAAAGCATGTTGATGAATGGATGCATTCCCCCACTTTATAGCCTCTAATCTGTGTTTTTCAGGCCGAAAACTGGGTCAGAAACAGCTCAGAAGTCACTTCCAGCGCTTTCTGGTCCGTACAGGTCGCGGGCAAGTGATGCAGAGGCATCGCTCACGCGGCCGCGCGGATTGAAGTTCACAGCTGCGATGCGTCTGCGTGGATCACGCGTTCGCCTCGTCTAGCATCAGGGCAAGTATGACATATTATATATCAAATCGAAGCCCCAGACGTTAGCTTTCCAACGCAATTGAAACCGCATCGTTTGGACCTCTGTAGCTAACGTTATAGCCGTTTGAGTGCAAAGAGGTCAGGCTGGACAGCTTAGCAGTTTCTCCAACTTCTTGTATTCCTTCCACTTTTACATGCTTCCTTTCCATCCTCCAAGCCATTCATGCCCTGTAATCCCTGAAATCATTTAACACACATATCACGGCATCTAATGGTAATAAAAGAGGATTAATATTAACAAAGATAAGACCAAAGAAGCATGTTTTTAATCATAGCACAAAATCTGGAAGGAAAATGTAAAACCATGCAAATAGTATGAATAAGTGGGTAAAGAGTTGATAAAATCCACTCAATTAAGCACAAGATAAACCATAAATTAGTGGTTTATCAGAGGACATGCGCTTTATGTGATTTTATTGGGATGCAGTCAAGGCGAGAATTGCCCTTGACCCGACTATTCCATGGGAATTGGGTCAGGACACCACCATGTCTAAGGGAATCAAGCGGATTTACTTAAATGATGAGGCTCGGCTATGGCACCAGATCTTGAGCAACTATGTTATGCCGAGTACCCATGAGACCGTGATACCGGCCGCTATGATCACCCTCCTTTGGTGTGTGATGGAGGGTAAGGACCTGTATCTGCCACGCTTTATCCGGTCCTACATGGCCAGGGTCCACGTCTGAGGCACTCTTCCCTTTCCCTATTTGGTTATACAGCTGGGCCGTCGAGCTGACGTGCCTTGGGAGGATGCCGATGAGAAGCCACCGGCTGCAGACTGCAAGAAGATTATTCCTCACAGTAGGAACTTTCTAGCTTTAGGCTACAGACCCCCACCCTTCACTGCTACTGATGAGACAGCCACACCTTCTGCTGGTCCTTCTTCCTCCACAGCTACCCCTGCTACCACTACTACACCTCCCCCTGCCTCAGAGCCAGTTTATCACCTAGTGCACCGCTTGTTTCAGCAGCTAGACAGGATGGAGCGCCGCAACTGGCACCGGTATGAGAGATCTGAGCGTCGCAGCCGGCGACGCTATGAGCACCTGAAGCTGTTGATACGATCTGGCGGCGACATCCCCTCCGAGCCTGACACACCATCAGAGCCATCTGAGGAGGAGGCGGATGAGCACGAGGAGGAGACCCATCCACAGAGAGAGACTATGCAGGCAGGCACAGAGCAGGCTGCACCACAGCAGGAGATCCTACATCAGATCCAGGCTGCGGATCCCGAGATTCCTATCCAGTCAGCACCCCCTCTGCAGCAGCCAGATCATCAGACCACCCCCACAGAGACTCCAACTACCCATCCTTCTAGAGATGACACTCCTTCACACCCAGCTTGAGTGAGCATCGAGGACGATGCTATTATTTAAGTGTGGGGAGGTTGCCATCTCTGGCATATCTTTATTTTGGTGAACCACTACAAACTTTCACTTATTTTGTTCATTTTCTGTATTTTTGCATATTTTTCTCTTTTTGCTTTTTATTGTGCTTTTTGCATTTCGCACTTTGAGCTATATGTATACTATTTTTGATATTTTAGCTTGATTTGCACATTAGTTTACTAGTTTTATTTTAAGTGGATTAATTAGTATAGTTTACCCTTTTTAGTATATGATAGTTGACTTGATTGAAAATAAAAAGGAAGTAAGCTAGAGACTTTAACAGAATAGAAACAATCCACACCTTGTATATATAGCATTACATGTTAGTTAGTAAAGAACATTTCATCAAGGAGGAACACTAAAACTTTAAAGCCATTAAATATATTTTACATTGAGTATAATGGGAACTCTTGATTTCTACTTGCATGACATACTTAAGTGATATATGATTTATGAGTTTGAGAACATACAGCCTGTGAGTTTTGAGCTTAATTGTATGGTTACATTTAAACCATAATATTTTATTCCTGTGTGTTCCATCCTTCTTTTTTTATTCTGGTGTTCTTTACTTTGTTTTAATCTATATGTCCAGTTATAGAATATAGATACATACCAAGAAAGTGATTGAGGCATTGTTTGATTCTAGCTTACTTATCCCAAAATTAGCCTACCTTTTACGTCACCCTTGTTAGCCCCCTTGAGCCTTTAATTCCCTCTTATTTTATAAACCACAACACTAGCCTTAAGCAGAAAAACAAATTTAAAATCCTAAGTTGAATCCTTGGTTAGCTTAAGATAGAAATTGTGTAATTATTTAAGTGTGGAAAACCTATTGGGAACATGGATGATAAAAACAAAGGGTAGGAAGTTGAAAAGAATGAAATAATTCAAAATAAAATTTTTGGGAAGCATGCTCATGTGAAATCAAAATATGTGAATTACCATGTGCATTAAAAAAAATTTATAATTCAGTATTTGAATAAAGGGGATACAAAAGAATTCCTCAATTGTAAAATAAAGCAATGCACATGGGACAAAATTACAACATGAGCATGTAACATAAAAAGTGGGAAAAAAATATGGGAAAATAGGTAAAGAAGCTTTACTTTAGAAATTATGTATGTTAGGTGAGATCTTAGACTAATTAAGGATTCACTTATTAGCTCACTTAGCCTTATACATATACCCTTACCTTTACCTTTGGCCCATTACTACCTTAATTAAAGACCTCATGATTTTTGGTATGTCTATATTTTGTAATTGTTGATTGGTTAGATGAAGAACAAAGTTATAGAAAGTAAGGATTAAAAGAAGAATAGAGTGATTAACCCAATAAACACTGAGTGATTAGAGAGTAAACATAAAATCCAGTGAGGGTTCAATAACTCATCAACATATATCTATGCTTAATTTGTTAATTGTCTTGCAAGTTTATAAAACATTTTTCTTCCCATCTCAAGTGTAAAAGTGCTTTAACATGATTCAAGGTTGGCTATGTACATATGATTCCTTGAGAATGTGAATTGATTTAACTACATGTAAGCTTTATATATGAGTGAATAAAATTAGGATTGCATGACTCATTTAGGTAGTTGCATTTAGATTAGATTGCATTGCATGGCATTCCACCACTTCAACCTTACTTTTTACCTTGGATATAGCATGAGGACATGCTATTGTTTAGGCAGGAATGACTTAAAGGATGGAAAAGGAAACATACAAAAATGGAAGGAAAGCATAAAACGGAGTTTGTGAAGAAACTGGCAGCGACGCGACCGCATGGACGACGCGGCCGCATGCCAAGCGCAAAGAAGCAGCGACGCGGCCGCATGACTGACGCGACCGCACGCCTAAAGAAGAACACCTATGACGCGGCCGCATGACTGACACGACTGTGCGACAAGGAAAACTCCAATTGACACGACCGTGTGACCCACGCGGACGCGTGACAGAGGCCACGCACCAGAAATTGTAGAAAACGCTTATAGCGGATTCTGAAGCACTTTTTGGCCCAAATCCAAGTCCAGAAGGCATAGACCAGGGGTTATGAAGTGAGGGAATGCATCCATTCAAGGGGAATCGAATTTTTAGTTACTTTTCATTATTTAGGTTTAGTTGGAGAGAGGTTCTCTCCTCTCTCTTTAGGATTAGGATTTAGAACTTCTCTTAGTTTTAGGAGTGACTCTCGATCCCAGGTTCAATGTTCTTTTACTTTATATTTATTTTTTATTTTCAGATACTTTAATGCTTATATTAGTTATGTTGCCTATTTGGCTTATGCCACATTCATGATGATTTTCTTATTTAATGTTATTTGAGGTATTTCAGTTTAATATTGCCTTCTTTCATTTATGCCATTGATTATTCCCAATCTGAAAACATTTTCATTCCAGTAGAATTAATTTACTTTTCCCTTTTTGGTCTTGGTTAAGAAATCAGTAACTCAGGAGTTATCTTAGCTCAACATAATTGATAACAGTTATCTTTGCTAATTGAACTGAACTTCAATAATTCCAACCTTTTCTTAGGAAATAAATAGGATTCGAAGGTCAAATTAATTAGTCCCTTGACTTTCCTTTGCTTTAGCAAAGGTCAACTAAGTGGAATTAAGATTCAACTTTCATTATTATTGAAGAATAACTAAGTCTGGACTTCCAATTTCTCATACCTTGCCAAAGGGTTTGCTTTACAGTATTTATTTATTTTAATTGCCATTTAAATTCCTCACTCTCAACCCCAAAACACACTTTTTCATAACCAATAATAAGAACATACCTCCCTGCAATTCCTTGAGAAGACGACCCGAGGTTTAAATACTCGGTTATCAATTTTAAAGGGGTTTGTTACTTGTGACAACCAAAACGTTTGCACGAAGGGATTTTTGTTGGTTTAGAAACTATATCTACAACGCAACTATTTTTATAAAATTCTTTACTAGCAAAAATCTTAACGTCAAGTGGCTGGATGAAAATTAAAATTCTCAATTCTTTTTCCGATTCTATACTAATCTCGATCATCTCATGCATATAGAGAAAATTACCTAGAATATATTATCCCATATTCATTGGCACACAACAAGAGATGTATATACAAATCAAGAAAAATGCAACTAAGAATTCTAAAAGACATAGTAATAGCAAAAAAAAATAAAATGTGAAAGTGTTTGGGATTAGAAGTTTGCACGATCCTCCGTGCATTCAATAATGAGCCAAGGGATATGGAGACTTTATGGATTTCCACCTTCAGCTGGTGGATCATCTGGCTGCTGCAATTGAAGAAGAGTTTTTGCCCTAGTCTATCCATTGCGACATGTTCCTTCTTCTGCTTCCTTTGTCGCTTATGATGACTCATCCATGAAGAAAAGAATATAGTAAGACAAGTAAAATCTAAGACAAGGAAACATAGACTGTTAGGATGACGTAATAAGCACTAAAATGAAGTGCAATTAATCAGTGTGTGACATTGATGAAAATAAGTGTGTGACTTCTAAGTTTGCACGTGGTTTAGAACTCACACACTAGCATTGAAAGCTATGTCACAATTACACAAAAGACGTATGCACTTCTAGTGTGCTTGAGATACTTTAAAGAAAACTTGTAGGTTAAGACAAACAAATAAGTAATAAGGAAGCATGAAAACACTCAAGTAAAAATCAAGCAATTATGAAATGGATAATGAATGGAAACTGGTTGATGTGAAAAAGAATTTAATGAACCAAAGAAAATATGGAACTCACACATCAATCAATGACATACTTTGAAGTTTATTTGCAACACCTAATTTACATAGAGTGGGGAACATGGGTGCTATACAACTTAGTAAAAGAGGGATATAAGTTGAAATCAATCACATAGCAAGCATGGTCCACATAGCTTAAAAAGCCCAAAAAGATATCACTAGGTAAGCTTACAATCCAATTTCACAATTCCACAATCTCAATGCATCAACTGGTTATGTAAATAAAAACCAACAGAAGCAAGCATCACTTAACAAAAATTGCATCAACTATATACAATTTCCTAATAATACATAATGAATTCAAATTACATGGTGGCTAGCTATAACATGCAATAAAGAAATCCAACAACATTCTTGAAGGCAATGTCACTGACAATTGGTATGCATAATATTTAACATTCAGATTTCAATACCAAGCAATAAATTATAACCTCAATCTCAATCCAATAGTGAATATCAACAACAACAATGCTAAAATAGTATCATGCCAATAATCAGCAACAATTTTTCAGCAGAAGCAGCAAATGAGATTAATAATCCAACACTTTTCACCAAATCTAACCTATCTTAACCACCTAATCTACTAAAACAGAAAATAAAACTAACAAAACAGAAATTGCAAGAAAAAAAAATATGATTAAAACAGAGAAGAAATGAGAGGCGTGCTACAGCGCTATAATGTCGTCGAAGCCAGAAGTGGTGGACGTGAGTCACTGGAGGTGGGTGGAGATGGTAGTGGATAGTGAATGTTGATGAAGAGAATGTATGAGAAAGAAATGAGAAAGGGAAGAGTGGGGTGCAAAATAGGGTTCGTACTTCACTTAGAGGTGGAAAGGATGTTGTGTGTACGCATTAGGGATCCGTACGCATGAGTGCGTATGAGAGTGGTCTTTATGTGTACGCATGGTGTATGCACAAAATTAATTTAGTTCTGGATGGGACGTCATGCATACGCATGACTTGGATTTTTTTTTTTTGAAAATCGCCATTAGAATTGCTATTTCCTACAAAATCGCCACAACCATACCCAAAGCCAAAAGGATGAGAATTCATAAGGAAGAGAGAAAATCAAAACAAAGAATATCAAAAATCAAAGAAAAAACAAACTCCTAACTACTAGCAAAAACCAAGAAATAACCAAAAAGTAAGGTATTCACACTATTCACATATTCACAATAGTCAATAATATAACATGATGAGCTATATTTTGTTGGTATAGAATTTTCCAATAGAATTGTGTCGTGAGCAAAGTTCGGAAAACTGGACCGATCATCAAATCGTTCTAGCTACTGGTTCACTGGTTCACTAGTCTAACCAGTGGTTCAATCGAAAAAACCGTACTCAAGTTAAATAGTATAAAGAAATATCAAATATTAAATGTCAACTTAAATATTTATCAATCATCAAAACCTTAAGATGTTCTTGTGAGTTTCTTTTTTTTGGGATAATTATTTAAACATATTATATAATTATGATTGTGATTTCAACTATTATGCTAAAAAAACCTTCAAGTAACAAGGATATGTTGATGGTGGTGGTGTCTTCTGAGGCATCAATATCTCCTCATCTAGCCCCTCCAATTTCTTCAGCTAAAGCCATAACAAAAGGAATGGTACCAGAAAATAAGGTAGTTAATGGATCATCAAATGAGAAGCTTTTTGTTATTGCAAGTGAAGATAAACAGCCCAATGCACAAGTTTGAATGTAGCAACTTAACAGAGCCAGAAAGAAAAAAGCAACAACAACAAAAGTTAAATACCAGCAACAAATAATCACTCTAAACCCTGAAATCAATAACTATTTCAACAAAAATTCAGAAACATCATACTTAAAAATTAAAAAATGACAACATCAGCATAACAAATCCATTTTAATCAACAATTTCAACAACACGAAATCAATGATTTAACCAACAATTTCAACCATTCATTCTAATAACAAAACCATATCTAAATTTCAATCATGTTCTTAACCTAAAGCAGGAGCCACAACACAATTAAAAACAGATATGAAATTAACGAAACCATATCTAAATTCTGCCTACAACGTTCAATAATATTGCAAAATAGAGTAAGTTTCCAGCTTTAACAAAACAACAAAACACTAAAACGGAGTAACAATTACATAACAGAGTAAGTTTCCAACATATTAGGTGTTCTGGACTAAAACAAAGTAACAGTTACAAAACAGCAAAACACTAAAACAACAATATTAGGTGTTTTGGACTCTGGTTGATACAAATGACATAACAAAGTCAGTTTCCACTTTCCAGCATTAGCAACCAATCCATACATACAAATTTCCACAACAATCAGAACAATACATATAAAAAAGACCGAAGAACAAAGACCGAAGAAGAAGAATTGAAGAACCAAACTTCAAGCCAAGACCCTAGAAGAATTGAAGAAATATGGAACCAAAATTGAAGAAGAAATTCAGAGAAGATGAAGACGAGGAGCACTCACCTGGGTTCGAGGAAGAAGCAGGGAAGAGGAAGAAGCAGTGGTGCTGAGGACGGTGGCGGCGCTGACGACCTCAGAATGGCGGTGATGATGGAGGGCTAGGGTTCGGGGTTCCTTTGCTTCAGAAGGCTAAGGTTCGGCGGCAATGGAGATCAGAGTGAGATGAATGAATGGGGGAAAGGGGGGTTCACGAGTGGATCGGGTTTTCTTTTTTTTTGAGAAAAACAAGTTAGAAAATGGCATCGTTTTGGGAGAACCGGCCGGTTATTGGTCTGGCCCAACCGGCCGGTTCTTGGCCGGTTCGACGGTTTTCCACCGGTTTTCTCCGAGCGGTTATAGGAGGAGGATCGGACCGCTTGCATTGCCAGTTTCCAGTTGAAGTGGTTCAACTGGCCGGTCCGGTCTGGTTTTCAAAATCATGGTCGTGAGTATAGTCTAAACCAACAAAATATAACGCATCAAACAAAGAAAGTGTGTGTCCACAATTCAAATCAATAATCGAGAGTATTAATCTCGAGTCGTTCTCCTTAGGAGTTGCCCTAAGGTGCACATCATTGGTTAGGAGTTCTCTTGGTGTTTGAGGTTGAGTAAGAGAAATGTAAACAAGCTTGCATAAAAGTAATGAACAAATAACATTGAAACTAAGGGACACAAGAATTTAAAATCAAGCAAGAATAAATAACAATCAATCAATATAGAAAACCTTCGCTAGGGTTGAGAATTGGAAGTCCTATCATTATTAACTCCATCAATTGTGACATCAATTGGTTATTGCTCCACTTAGTTAACCTCTAACTATGAAGGAAAGTCAAGCGGAGATAATCAATTTGAGTCCACAAGTCCTAGTCTAATCCTAGGGAGAGACTAGAGTTAGTGTCATTCAAATCAATTAGCAATTTTCCAATTACCATTCAACAAATGACTTTGACAATTCAAGTGTCTCCAATTACCCAACCCCTAAGCCAAGAGTGAAATTCTACTCCATAGCTATAGTTGACATTTTCTCAAACAATTAGTGAGCAATAATGGAAGACATCATGAAATTGAGAAAGGAGATTGAATTAAAGCTATCTATTGCAAGAAATTAACAACAATCAAACAATTAACAACAATGAATCATGAAATTTCTCAATGCATTAATAGAAATCAAAGTAACAAGGTCTAGGTCCAAGATCCACAATGCTAGAACAACAAAAACACTAGTTTGAGATTAGAAGAAGAGGATATACAACTAGAACAATGTAAAATTGAATCAAATTCAGATCTAACCAAAAGATCCAAGTGCAATTGGAGTTGGGAAAGCCAAAAACCTAGAGAGAAGTTGGAGTCTCTCTCTCTAAAAAGTGTAACTTCCAAAAACTAACTCTCAAAATATCTAAATGTGTGAAAAGAGTCAATCCCCTTCAACCCTTGGTTCTTTTAACCTTTTCCCACCAGAACTTCACTCAGCATTGGGCCAAGAGCTTCTCTGAAATCGCCAGGCACATTTTCATTAAAGAGGTTACGTGCGCGCTCCACGCGTACGCGTCGATAGTCTTTTGCGATCCATGCATACGCGTCAAGCGTGCGTACGCGTCGATGAGAGTTCTGGCCAATCATGCATATGCATCCCTTTTCGCGCGCCAATTTCAAGATCCAGCTCTCCACGCATGTGCGTCGTCTGCGTATGCACGTCGATGCTCGTGCTCCAAAGCTCCATTTTTTATGCTCCTTCCATTTATGCATGCTTCCTTTCCCTCTTCTAGACTATTCTTGCCCCCTATAAGCTCTGAGATCACTTAACAAACAGATCACGGCATCGAATGGTAATAAAGGGAGATAAAAAAATATAGCTCATTTAGGGGCTAAAAAGCATGTTTTCAACCATTAAGTGAAATTAGGAAGGAAACATAAAACCATGCATTTTATGTGGATAAGTGTGAAGGAAGTTGATGAAATCCTCTAGATTACGCACAAAATGTACCACGGAATAGTGGCGCATCATAACACCATTACAATTTTCTGGAAATGGCGCCAAAAACTTGATGCAGGCTAGATGTCGGTTTAGAATTTTTACAGAAGAATTTCATCGTAAGTATAGTCCTAATCCGATAACCAGCCTGATCAAAGTTTAAAAGAATGTCACAATACAAACCAAAATAACCAGCAGCGAAATCGCAGGTTGTGCTCCGTAGGAATTGCAATCAAGTGCTCAATTATTGGCTATGAAAATAGGGGTTTGATAGAAACAAATGGAAATGTAAATAGCAAGAAATTGAATAAATAAACAATAACTAAATATTAAAAGCAATTAAACTAAGATAATTAAGGAAATCAACCAAGAAATATCTTGGCAAGAGTTGATGGTTAAGGATCACTTTCCTTGTTAATAACCATAATATGATAATTACAAAAAGCGAACCCACTTAGTCATCCCCAACATCAGAAGAAAGTCAAATGGGCTTAACTAATCCTAATCCATTACTCCTAGCCAACTCACTAATTAACTTAGTGAAAGACTAGCGTCAATGGAAACAAGATTAATTAAAATCTCTAAATTATCAATCAACCTGGACATTAGTAACTTAAGATCACCCAAGTTACAGACCCAAGCCAAGAATGGAAAAATCTTCTCCACAATCAAAGGAAATATTTTATCAAATACCTAGAATGCAATAAAGGCAAACATCATAAAATACAAGAATTATAAAAACTATAATTAACCAAAGCAAGAAAATAATAGCAACTAAAACAAACATCAAAGGACATGAAAACATGAAATTGAATTAAATAAAAGTGAAATTCAACAATTGTTCATAAACTAAAATAGACAAAATAAAGAAACTAACAAGAGAAACTAGGCAAATTGAGACAATAGAATAAGAAAATGTAAAGAGAACAACACAAGAACAAGAATTAAAATCTACATTCACGAGAATTTTACCTAAAACTACCATAAATTCTAGAGAGAAGAGAGAGTTTCTCTCTCTAGAATTCTATCCTAAAACATGGTTCTAAAGTATTCTATGACTACTTGGTTGATCCCCCATGGTCATGCCTTCAAATGCTTCATAAATGAGTTAGATTAGGCCCAAAATTGGCTTGAAATCACGACCCACGTGTTTACTTAAGTAATCACGTGCTGACAATCATGCATACGCATGAGACATGCGTACTCGCAAATTAGCGATTTTCCAAAAGATGCATATGCATGCCTTGGAAGATTTCCAAAACTTCATTTCTTTATGAATTCTCCACTTTTACATGTTTTTTCTTCAATTCTTCAAGCCATCCTTGCCTTCTAAGCCTGAAATCACTCAACAAATACATCAAGGCATCGAATGGAATATAAGTGAATTAAATTTAGCAATTTAAGGGCCTAAAAAGCATGTTTTTAATCATTAAGCACAATTAAGAGAAATTCACAAAACTATGCTATTTCAATGAATAAATGTAAGATAAGTTGATAAAATTCACTCTTTTCAATCCAAAATGTACCATAAAATATGGGTTTATCATTCACTTTCAGCAATAGGGTCACTCTCAGACCCTATGTTATTTTGAATAAAACCCGACACAAACGCCGAGTCAAAATTTATATCGAAAACAGCATTTGGGTATTCAGTATATCGAAAATAGCATTTGGGTATTCAGTAGCCCAACATGCATCATCTCCGTCAGGAGCAATGCCAGTCACGGAAAAAACTTCCATCAAGGTCGAGCCCATCATTCCATAAGGAAAATCAAAGTTATTAGTGGCTAGGCACCAAAAACACAAACACCCTAAGAGAGGTGCAGTATAAGACAAGTCAAAAGTGGCTAACTTAAGAGCAGAAACAATTCCAAATGACTTCCATAAAGGTTTATGGGTCAAAGATAGTCTCAAAATCTAAGTCAAGAACAAAGAGCTAGACTCCTTAGGGGGTGCAGTTTTAAAGACTCGACTAGCAAAGTAAGTAGCCCTAAAATTTTTGCAAAAAATTCAAGGAATGTATTTAGGGGGAGATGGGAAGAAAGAAAAGATAGATTCAACTTGTTCCTGAGTTAAAAGTGGCCCCAATATGAATATAAGACATTTGTGACCTTGAATGAAAGAAATACCTGGCTCCTCCAAATCTCAGTGGTCTCAACATCAGGATTGGAAGCTTACGTAATGCCATCATCATTATAGAATTATGACACATTAGCCACCAGAGGAGAAGGTGCTACGACCTGAACATCATCATCATCCTTTTCTTACAAGGGAGAAATGTGAGAAGTGGAGGTTCCACCAAGAGCCATGGTTCTAAAAATCAGAATGGACGGGCCAGGCCGACCGGTCTAATTCAGAACCGGCAGTAACCACGGTCAGGTTAGCCTCCTAAAACTACCAATCAGAAAACTGGCAAAAAACTACTGAACTGGCTGAGAACCGGCCAGTCTGACCGAATCGGGACCCAGCCAGTTTCCACTTTTCAACCAAAAAAATAAAAAGAAGCCTCCCTTTATCCCTCAATCACCAATGCATATGCTTCTCTCAATCCCTCCCTCAAAAAAACCTAGCCTCCAACCTTGCTTTCTTCTTCAAGCTGTGTCATCGTTGCCGACTACCACCGCCGTCATGATCTGCACCGCCGCCGTCCGCACTGCACCCATGGTCATGAAAATTCATCTACTCGTCACGCTTTCTCGTCAGTTTTGAGCTTCCGCATCTGTTTTGAGCTTCCGCCGCCTCTGTATTGTCGTGCTTCTGCTGTGGTGCTCCCTCTTCGTCGCTTGGTCAAGCTTACCTCAAGCCCTCATTTTTGCTCCAGCCCACTGTTATTGCTACGCTTCGGCCTCTATTTTGGCTGAGCTTCCAACGCTGTTTAGCCTTCATCTGAGCTCTCTCTCCCTCATCTGAAACCCTAAATCTCTATTTTGTTCTTTTTTTTCTAAGTAATTTCTTGCTTATATCTGTTTTGAGTTTCTTAGGTTTATTGAATCAATATAATTAAGTTTGTTCATTCATAATCAATGATTTAATTGCAGACTGATTTTTGTTACTGATGATGAGTAATGAATATTATTGAGTTTTCTTGTTATGAGTAATGATTTTCTTAGGTTTCTCTATTATGAGTAATTTAGATTATTTTGTTTTACAGTAATTATGGAACAGTTCTTGTTATTCATGTGTTTTTTTATTTAATTGTTCACTGTTGTGTTTATTGTTACTGATTGTTGTTGTTTGTTTTTATTGTTCTTGTCGCATTTAAACAATTATTTGATTATTGATTAGCTTTGGTTCTGTTGTGTTGCTATTTTGTGTGTTGTGAACTTGTAATTTACTGATTATTCATTTTGAATGTGTTGTGATTATTGATTAGTGATGTGTGGTTGAGTTATTGTGTTTGTTTTACAGTTTTATGATTTAATTTTGCTTAGATTGTGACTGTCTTGGTGGTTTATTGATTTCAATTATGAATAATAATATAAACTAAGAAAAATTTGCTGATAATAATACATCTCTGGATAATAATTTGGCTGCTAATCTTCCCATTTCGAATGATACAGCTAATCTTAATGCAAGGGAAGATAAATAACTGGTAATGGTTGTAACGGAAGCAATTTAACTAACTTCCTTCGATGAAATCTCCTCTTTCTCATGAATTATGGAAACAGCATCATGGGTTTGCTCAATTATATTGCTTCATTTGCTGCTCAATTAAAAATGTATGGTTTTTCTAGCCAAAAGTAGGGAATATAATTTCAAGTTTCTAGCACAAAATAAAAAATAGATAAAAATAAAATTGAATCCTTTCTCTTAATTGTTGTGTTTTTATTTTTTGTTGTTTGTTCTGAATTTTGGTTACAATTTGATCTAGCTGGAGGTAGGGAAGCAACTTTAAACTTAACGGCTATCTTCGCTTTTGACCGTAAATGAAAAAGGAGAAGCATTCCAGAGAAACTTTCTAATAGCACTTAATTATTTGTCAGCAAAATTAGAAACCTTGGACAATGATTCTTTAGAGTGTTTTATTTATAATTATGTTTTAGAGTGTTTATTTATAATTTATTTATTATTTAATTATAAAATAATTTTTTCGGTTGAACCATAATTAAACCGATTAGACCAGTAAACTAGTGAACTAGTGACTAGAGTAGTTTAATGACGGTCCGGCTTTTAGAACCTTGCTAGGAGCAAAAGCAGTAGCTACAACAACAGCAGTAGTAAAAACAGGAAGAGAAGACGATGTGGTGTTCCCGGTAGTGGAAGAAGAGAACGCTATAGTGACAGTGGAAGTACTGCTATAGAATGAAGAATAGATTGAGAATCCATGGAGAAAATGGAAAGAAAATCTCGGAGAAGAGAAAAAGTACTTCAAGAAACGAAGGATGGTGATGAAAATAAGATGGAAATGATGAAAATAGAAAAGCAACTAAATCCCTAAGAGAATATGAAGGGTTTAAAATTGAAAGGCCCATTAAAGTCCATAGGGAATGTTGCATAAGCCTAGAAAAATGCGCGAGCCGTTTCAATTTTTTTGTAACCGTCTTTCTGAATTTTTGAAATTTAAAAGACATCATGTGACAGGCACGTGATCAAATAAAACTTATCATTTCACTTGTTGAAAAGATTTCATTGTTTTGAAAAGATAAGTTTTAAGAGACAATTTGTTAGTACAAGATTTCGACCAGTCATGAAGTTCAACTAATATAAACGTTAATTGTATTATATGAGTCGAGTTGAAAAAGTATCGCAACAGTCGAGTTGAAGGAGTATCATAAGACCAAATCACACAATATTTAAATATGATAGCACGATACAGAATGTACGAATTGGTCGATGTTAAAATAGATTCTTCAACTAAAGTGAATTTCGACTACAAATTATGTTAAAACTAGTAATAAATACAAATACAAGCAAGTTAAAATCGAAAGAAGGTGGTACAAGAATCCCAAAATAAAAAATTTTCAACACATAAAAAAAAAGGTTGAAAAGCAGTTAATTTTTCATGGGATATTAAAACTTTTTGCTCAACCCTCGAGATAAGATGAGAATATAAGTGCGAATTTTGAAAAACAAGCTGAAAAAGAATAATGAGACTTGAATACCAAGAAAAGTCAAGATGTAGGACGATAAACGTGGATATCAAGATTCCACTAACGGAAATAGAGCAGTAACTACCAGTATTCAGTATCAGTTCATTTCACACTTCCGTATACCGTATCATATCCGATAAGGTAAAAATAGAAGATCACATTTCAGTATTTGACCACCCAATTTATTATTATTGCTATACCAAATAACAGCACAAAAAACAGGGAAAAGAAACAACCCAAAAGGCATTGAAGTTTGTGGGTCTCACTCATAATCAAGCTAGGACAAACAAAATAAAGGGCAGGGTCTCTAGCACTGGCTCTGTTTAATGAAGGAAACAATCTGTTTAACAAGGTCCACAGATTTTTCGGCAGAAGGGTTCATCAAATGGAACACGTGTCCTTCTCCTTCAGTTTCAACCATCTCAACCGTCCCACTCCACGCGCTTCCCTTAACCGTTTCGTAGTAACTCCTCCCTCTCTCTCTCAAGAAATCTTTCTCCGCAACCAAAACCAACACGCGCCTGCATCCCAAACCCGATAGGTTCGGATCCTTTTCCGGATGGATTTTCGGGTCGGTTAGTCCTCCGTAAGAAGGGTAAAGAAATTCTGTGAGTTCGTCTCTCTGGTCGTTACCGAAGTACGGATGGATCAAAACGACGCCGTCGAGGGTGAACCCTCCGAAACCCTCGACAGCACCGCGCATGGCCATGTTATGAGCAAGGTTGGCGCCGGCGCTGTCTCCGGCTAAGAACACGCGGGAGAAGTCCGCGTGGTCGTTGAGCCAGGGCTCAGGGCCGCCTCCGTGTACGGCGGCGTGTTTGGCGGTCCACTGTATGGCTTCCCATGTGTCGTCGTATGCGGTGGGGAGGGGATGTTCCGGTGCGAGGCGGTAGTGGACGGAAACGACGACGGCGTTGGTCTCGGCGGTGAGTGTGTTGAGGTGGCGGTGGTAGGTGGTATTGAAGGGGGAGCAGATGCAGAAGGCACCGCCGTGGATGTAGATGAGGAGAGGGAGTTTTCCGGCGGGGTTTGGTGGGAGGTAGAGGCGGGCGGCAACGCCTGTTTGGGGGTTGATGGTGACGTCTTTAGATTGGGCGTGTTTTTGTTTGTGTGTGATGACTTCTTGTATAAGAGAATGAAGGTTCATAGAATGAACGGTTGGTGAGGAAAATAAATTATCATAAAAAGAGTCGTTCTTTTAATTAATTACCTAATTAATCGGATTAATTGTTACGAAAAAAGTAGCCAAAACTTTTTATTTTTAATTTTGTTTATGAGATGAGTAATATCTATTTAGGATTGTTTTAAGAATAAACAAAAAAAAATATTTTTGCAGAAAAATTACTTTGAGATTATTTTTTGGAATCTAATTATTTTTGTTGTAAGGTGCAAGTTCGTTGTATCTCTGGGCAAAAATTCAGTACCGTGTCTCTCTCGGGAACTCAGCATATTAACCAAAGTTTATCGAATTCCTCGACAAACTTCATCAAAAATATACATTTGTGCCTTTAATTTAGGAAGAACATTTTCTATGACCAAAATTCTTAATTCTAAAAAAATCTAGTTTAATTTTTGGAATGAGAAGTTCAAAAGTTGAATATTAAACAGACAATAAACATGATTTTTTTTAATATTATTGGCGACAACAACAATAATGTTATCGTTGTCTTCGCAAGGAGTAAATAAGAGTAAATGTATTTAGACATGATATTAAATTTTTGTACTTTTATATTAATTTTTTAAAAATGTGTATTCTTAAACATTATATGTTTAAGTTATTATTTATTTAATTGTGTGTAGTACATGCATACAGAAAACAATGGTATAGTAAGAATAGTACTCTCCCAACAAACATTTGAAGTTGTTTTATGAATAAATTGAAGCATTTGAAGTTAGTTTAAGCATACGGCAAACTTTATAAATTTGACAAAGTTCATAGGAATAGGCGAATTTGCCTTCCATTCAAAACAAAGTGGGTAGTTAATGATTGTAGTAGAGTTTGAAAGAAAAAATAGAATGGTTAAAAAAAAGAAAAGAAAATATTAGAAGCAATTAGAAAATGAGAGAAAATTTGAAAGAGAAAAGACCAAGAAAGAAGACTAAGAGTGACAAACTCATGAAGACGCTATATCAAAACCCTAACAAAGCGTTTGTACTAATGGCGCTATGTGTTTTACAATTTTTATAATATCACTGTACATATAATTTTTTTAAAATAAATAATTAAAAGTCATAATTCATCATTCTAATTTTTTTAATTAAAATATTATTATTTTAAAAATTATTTATTAAATTGTCACCCTTTTGAACTATATTATTCGGTTACTATCTTTTTGCTACGGTAGCAATTAATTTTTTGTTCATTGAGAGATGTTGACTATCACTAGATTAGAATGTTTCTTGTTATAAAAATGCTATTTATATATTAAAATCAGTTAATATATATTTTTATATAAATATATGTATAGTTTAATTTGTTTTTAATGTGTATTTTATATTTTAATGTGTATTCTATACTAACAAATAATTTTAGTAATTAATTTTAGCATAATTATTCTTGTTATATATTACATTTTTTTAAATATATTACATTTGGACAATTTACATAAATAAAATAAGTTGGAGAAACTCTTACGCAAATACAACATTGTGAAACTGCAGACGAAAATCCAACATTCCCAATTGTATGTAATCTGCGACACCCTAATGCGTATTCCAAATATACGTAATCCGCTACACCTTGTCGCGGATTACGTTGAGAAGCTGATTTCACATAAACCGCTACACCCTGTAGTGGTTTATAAACATATGGGTACAAAGCATATTCTGCTACACCCTGTAGCGGATTATGAGGAGAGTGGTTCACTATAAAAACCGCGTGAGGCAATAGCGGATTTCATTTGAGGAGAGTGGCTAGAGACTTAGAGAGAGAAAGGAGAGGATATTCTTGGAGCAGATGAATAATAGAAGATGAATGGCGGTTGTACCGGCTCAACCGCATTGCTCACGTAGTCGGAACCATCAATAAAGAGGTAAGTCTCTTTATTTTCTTTCAATAGGATGATGCATGTATATTTTATTTAATATTAAGGAAGTTATTTATTAATTAGAAAGATAGAACCTTAGTTTAAATTAGGTTTTGAAAATCAAAATTTGAAATTTAAAATTTGAAATTTAAAAATTAAAATTAAATGTAGAGAATTTGAAATTTAAGTTGTAGATGTTAAATTAGTAATTTTAAAACCTAGGTAGTTTAAGTCTTGAAACGTAAGCTATGGTTTGGTGATGTCATTGTTAGAAATTAAGCAAGTGTTCTTTATTTCTAAATATGTAGCCAACCCGATGTATTTATAGCATTCGTAGGCAATAGAATATACCGTTACATGATAGGATCATACCTTACTTGGAGAGGGTTGGGTTGTACCACCTGGCTAGGCTGAACGCGCATTGGTTCTGATTGGATGAGCCTCTGTTAGGGGGTGCTGGCATAGGTCGTGCGAGTGAACAGCTTTTGAATGTTTTGGTACCTGTGTGTACGCACACTTTTAAAAATTTTTCAGGGCGTGCGCATGCACACCCCTGTACGGACGCACACGCCTTGTTTCTCAAATTTCGCTTTGTTTTCAACTATTTCACCTTCCCGACGAGGTTGTAAGCTTCCATGACAGTTTTTAAGACTTTTGGGCATATTTTTGGATATTCAAACATGGGAAAAGATTTAAGGGTTTTAGACATTATTATTTGAAAAAAGTTAGCAAATGGAGTACTAGGTTTTTGTTGTATTGGGGAAGGGTTAATGATGTGTGATGAAAGGTTGATGAATGAGATGCGAAAATAAAGGAACTGAAATGTGAACGAACAGTGGTTGAACAGAGTCGAGGACTCTGAATGAAGTGATGGATCCATCTTGTACTGAAAATATTTTTGAAAACCACTGCACTACTTTTTCATTGAGATTATGAGACACTATGCGCTCGGCAGGGGCCAAGGTTGGATCCCGCCTGTCGAGGTAGCGGCGGCGGTGTAAAGACAGTGGTTCGTCCCGCATGCACTTAGATGTGAGGTCGGTGGCAATAGATCCCGCTCACATCCCTTCAGATCATCAGAGCGTACAGGCACAAAACACTGGATAGTAATCCGAGCACTATATCTCGGGGGTTCCCACAACATGATTCCAAAGGGCAACATCTCCATGGAGGTGTGTCGGGTTGGCAGTTGAATCGACAACGTGATATCACAGCCAGTAGGGCAGGCATTCATCATACGCATTTTCTACCTGTTTGTATGCTTTGCCGACTTGATATTGTTTTCCTATCTTTATAACATGTCTAATTGCTATTTGTATTAATTGCTATATATGCTTCTTCTTGTGTTTTACTTGTATTGTATATACTTGTGCTTTTACTGGGATGAGGAGGTTCGGAAGGTGGTGGCGATGGGATTGCATGGCGGATTGGTTTGTAAAGGCTGTAGGACAGCGGTATTTGATTAGAGTAGAAATTCCCTAAGTTAGATTACCCTTTTATGGTGCTACGACTTAAGTTTCATTAAGGTTTTACATATTATGCTTATTTGGTTATAATGCTTTAAGCTTGAATTCTTGTGATGGAAATGGAGTCTAGGATTGCCTTTGGCGTCCCGGGGTCTTATATCCTACATCATTGGGCACTGTTACCATATTGAGAACCTCTGGTTCTCATACCATATTTCTATTGTGTTTTTCAGATGCAGGTCGCAACCCACCCCGGTCAGTTGTTATATTGGTGACAGGAGCGGAGGATCTGGATACCTTTGAAGTCCTTTTGTTTATTTAGTATATATATATATATCTCTCATTTTTGTATTTTGTTTTGGCCTATAGGCTTGTATTGAGAGAACAAAACTTGTATAAGCTGTTGTTACTGTCTAGTTTTACATATGGTCTGTATATAGCTAGCCATGGCTAGATTCTTATGATATTATACTACTATATTTTGTTATATCACGTCTGTTTCTTGTGCCTTAAGTTAGTATCTTCGCTAGTACGTTTGTGCTTTTCAAATCCTGTTTTTGAGTTATATTCTTTATCGGGCTTCTAGATATTATTAATTCCTTCTATATATGATATGTATAAGTTTAGAAATGTCGTAACCTTTGATTAACCTTTGCTTTACGATACGAGGTAAGGCTTAGGCTAATTATGGTGTTACAGGTGGCAAACAGAAACGTCACCAACTTGGCTGGGCCCCTACAGTTGCTACAGTCATCTATCTTTTGGCGATTCCCTACATTGAGACCGTAGGGTTTTGACATTTTTTCTTTTCTGTTGGCATCCAGGCCCCTACAGTTCGCTCTATGTTGAGTATCCAGAGGGTGGCTGATCCTGGTCCAGCCGCTAAGTTCCTGGACTGGTGGTACCGTGTTGCACATAGAATTATGTCACCGGGATTGCATTCACAAATCCCAGGCCTATTGAAGTTCCGAAGGATGCTGTACTCAGAGGTCGTCCCAGGCCCTCGTTAGAGTTCCAGCATCGAATATGCCCAATAACAGATGCGTGGAGCAGAGACGATGCATTGGTGCACGTGCCACTGATCGGGAGTGGCGTTGGCTTGACGACATGAATCAGGAGGAGCAGCTTGGTGGTGGTGATGACGGAGGTCAGGCAGATCATCGCCTGCGTCGATCTAGCGCTAGACGATGGGCAGCTCGTGTTGAACAAGCACCTTCCGTCCCCCATGATGACGAGGCTGGATCGTCCCGTGGTCACCATACTGACACTCAGGCTGGTGGCACTATGGAGGCTAATATGGATGGTACACCTTTTACTCATGTATCTAGCTCCCAGGTATTGAATGAATGTAGCATGCAGATGTTTACTGATCTTGTTACCACTACTTTCACCATGGATTTGGACGATAAGCTAGCTGGGCCACAGTTCTATGCGAATTTTGCTGAGATCATATGGGGTGACGACGTTCAGCAGTACTAGAGTCCGATCCCAGGAGGTCCATCCGAGCCTCTGGAGTACAGGTCACAGCCAGCAGATGTGCCGTCCCAGGTTCCTGAGTCCCAGCTGTTGATAGACCTGAATGAGCCCGCAGGTAGCTCGTACGACACTTAGTTTGGCATGGGGAGGATGCCGCCATCTGCATTTGGAGTTGGGCAACAGGATGCTCAACTCAGAGATCGGCGAGCGACCAGAGTTAGGCGTCTGACTCAATGTGGCACAGGCTCGCACCTACTTGGTCCATTTGGAGGCGACCATGATGATGATGGTGACCAGCAGTAGTGCCCGCTGTGTTAGTTCCGACCATTATATTTGTATGAATTATGACTTATTTATTTCCTGTTAGTTTTAATGACTTGTGACTATTATATTTGTATGACTTATGTAGTTAACTTATTTTGTGTTAGTGTTAATGCCTGGTGGCTATTATTTTTGTACGACTTATTGCTTATGACGATTACATTTGTATGAATTTATGCATTTTGCATCATGGGTTGTTACTATTACGCTGGTATTCATGTATTTGTTTCAAAGTGAGCCACTCTCCTCATAATTCACTACAGGGTGTAGTAGAATATGCTTTGTGCTCATATGTTCATAAACTGCTACAGGGTGTAGCGGTTTATGTGAAATCAGCTTCTTAACGTATCCGCGACAGGGTGTAGCAGATTACGTGTATTTAGAATCCGCGTTAGGGAGTCGGGGATTACATACAATCGTAATTGTTGCATTTTCGTCTGCAGTTTCACAATGTTATTTTTGCGTAAGAGTTTCTCCAACTTAGTTTATTTATGTGAATTGCCTTAATCATATATTAGATTTCTTAATTAATATATAGAATATAACATATTTAGTTAAATATTATTTTTATATTTATTTAATTTATATTTTAG
>NC_029781.3:50205694-50226595 GCF_000817695.3 Arachis duranensis
ATATGATTTTGTAATAGATTTTTAGAAAAAAGTAACATATAATATGAAGCTCATGATGCTTCTTTCTCTCTTTTAAGTTTTTTGTTCAAATTTCATTCTGAGTAGATTTATTTAATAAGCACAAATTCACACATTAATGTCATTAGCATCTGACAAATTTTAATTAGCAGCAAAAAAATAACTCTATCATCAACGGATTGATAGACTCATAATATTTGTAACAAAAAAAATAGCTCCGAAAATATAATTAGCCTACTCTTTTATAATAATCTAAAGTAAATACGAACTTATATTCTACTAATCATAAATTTTGATTCTAACAATAAAAAATCATATTTCTTTTAAAAATACCTTTTGTCTTTTAAAAGACAAAGCATAGTTGTTAGAATCGGACCGAACCGATCGATCAGACCAAAAAATTGGAAAATCAGTCACAAAATTAGTTTGAAGTAGATATTTGACCGAAGAAGAAAAAAATCAATGAACCGAAGATTTTGAATAACTGGTCGGTTCGGATTTTTTTTAACACCCCCACCCAAAACGACAGAAGTTTAAAAAAAAAAAGAAAGAAATCCTAATTGCTCGAGCCTGATCCCCCCTCGTTCTCTCTCAAACTCACTCAACCTTAAGCCTCCATACCAAAGGTCTTCTATACTCTCTCAGTCTCTCACACTCACAAGAAAACCACCAGCCACCGCCATCAAACGATTGCTGCCACAATCGCCGGCTCCTTTGTCTTGTAACGCCATCTCTCACCGTGTCTCAATTACTGGATCGTCTCCCTCCATCTGTGGCTCGCCTAGTCTGTGCTGTCGCCTGTGCATCTCTCGTCATCACTGCTGCCTCTCCCTTGCTAGTATTTACTTTGTCTTGCTTGGATAGCTTGATTTCTTTTTTCTCTGCCCACGTTCTGCATCAGGTTTAGCCGTTTGACAATCGGGCTTTCTATCGGTAAAGAAATTCACAAATATAATCGCATTGTAAGTATAGCTTCTAGATCGACAAGAATTCCTTTCTTACAAATGTTTGGTTGTCACAAGTAACAAACCGAATAAAAATAAATAACCGAAGTATTCAAACCTCAGGTCATCTTCTCAAGGAATTGCAGGGAAGTACGACTTATTATGGGTTATGAAAAATAGTATTTTTGGGTTTTTGAAAGGTTGAATGAGAAAAATAGATTGCAGGGAATTAAATCAATAGCAAAGAAAAACTCTTGGCAAGGTATGAAAACTAGAAGTCCTATCCTAGTTATCCTTATCAATGGTGATGAGAATTATATTGTTGCTCCTACTAAGTCAACCTCTAACTATGAAGATAAGTCAAGTGGATAAATCAATTTAACACCTAAAGTCCTAGTCAACTCCTGAGGAAAGACTAGAGTTATAGGAATCTAAATCAATCAGCAAAGATATCAATTATTAATCAGGATGAGTTTGACAACTCAAGAGTTAGCAATTAATCAACACAAGCCAAGAATGTAGAAAGCTAAATAAAAATCATAGATATGAAATACCTCAAATTGTATTAATAAAAAATCAATCCAAACATAAAGAGTTCATAAACTAAATTGAGAAAATAAATAAAAGGAACATTGAACCTGTAAATTGAGAAGAAGAAATATTCCTAAATCCTTTAAGAGGAATCCTAATCCTAATAGAAATCCTAAATCCTAAGAGAAAGGAGAGAACCTCTCTCTCTAAAAACTACATCTAAACCTAAAATCGTGTGTATGAATGTATTTCTATGAAGTATTCTTGATGAATGGATGGATTCCCTAATTTATAGCCTTTAATCTGTGTTCTCTGGGTTTGGATTTGGACCAAAAAGGGTCCAGAAGTCGCTGGGACCGACTTTTGCAATTTTCTGCACGTGGGGTCCGTTACGCGTCCGCGTGGGTCATGCGGTCGCGTGATCTGGAGTTTTGATTTTACACGCGACTGCATCATTCACGTGTCCGCATCAGTTGTGTTTCGTGCGAGTCATGCGTTCGCGCAGATGCCAGTTTACGCAAAGCACGCATTCGCGTCATCCATGCGCTCGCGTCACTGCCAGTTTCTTCAAAAACTCCATTTTGTGCTTTCCTTCCATTTTTGTATGTTTCCTTTCCATCCTTTAAGCCTTTCCTGCCTTATAAAGCTTGAAAGTACTCAACACACAGATCACAACATCGAATGGTAATAAAGGATAATTAAATTTAATATTTTAAAGCATAGGAAACACGTTTTCTCATATATCATAAAACAAGGAAGGAATAGTAAAACCATGCAATTTACATGAATAAGTGGGTGAAGATTTGATAAAAACACTCAATTTAAGCACAAGATGAATCATAAAATAGGGGTTTATCAATCTCCCCACACTTAAACAATAGCATATCCTCATGCTAAATCCAAGAGAAAAGAGTAAAGGTTAAATGGTGGAATCTTTTGCAATGCAATCTATTCTAAATGCAAGCTACCTACATGAATCATGCAATTCTAGTTATTATCCACCTATATATATATAGAGCTTACATGTAGTTAAATTGATTCATATCTTCAAGGAATCATATATGTACAATTAAAGCCAAATCATATTAAAGCACAGTCACAATTGAGTTGAGTTAAGATAGTTCACAACTTGCAAGACAATTAATAATTAAATATGGATATATGAGAATGAGCTATTGAACCCTCATTGGATTTTGTGTTTTACTCTCTAATCACTCAGTGTTTGGGGTTAATCACTCTCTTCTTTTCTAGTCATACTTTTTAAAACTTTGTTCTTCATCTAACCAATCAACAATTATTGAATATAGACATACAAACATCATGAGGTCTTTTTCCAGGTTGTAATGGGACTAAGGTAAGGGTAAGGATGTATATATAAGGCTAAGTGAGCTAACAAAGTGAATCCTTGATTAGTCTAAGATCTCACCTAACATATACATACTTTATACAATTTCAAATTTCTCTTACCTACTTACCCAAATTTTTCCACTTTTGTATTACATGCTCATGTACCAAATTTAATTTTGAATTTTGTCCCATGTGCATTAATTCTTTATAATTGCATTGGGGTAATTTTTGTATCCCCTTATTTAAATACTAAAAATATTTTTTTTTTCAATGCACATGGTAATTTAATTTATTTTGATTTCACATGAGCATGCTCCCAAATTTTTGAGATAACTTATTCAATTTAATTCTCTACTTTTTTTCTATCATCCCATGTTCCCATAAAATTTTCCACACTTAAATTATACATAATATCTATCTTAAGCTAACCAAAGATTCAACTTGAGATTTTATCTTATTTTTCTGCTTAAGGCTAGTAATGTGGTTATAAAACAGAAGAGGGGATCAAAAAAGCTCAAGGGGGTTAACAAGGGTGATTGAAAGGGTAGGCTATTTGGGATAAGTGAGCAAAAATAATTAATGGCCTCAATCATCTCTTGGTATGTATCTATATTCTATATTGGACATATAGATTAAAACAAAGTAAAGATTGGAAGCATAAAAAAAATTGTGAAACACACAGGAATGAAATTTATGGTTTGATGTAACCATACAATTAAGCTCAAAACTCACCGGCTGTGTGTTCTCTAGCTCAAAAATCATATATCAGTTATGTATGTCATGCAAGTAGAAATCAAGAGTTTCCATTCAACTCAATGTAAATCTTAAGGTGGCCCTTAAAATCTTAGTGTTCCTCCTTGAAGAAATGTTGTTAACTAACTAACATGTAATGCTATATATATACAAGGTGTGTGGATTGTTTTTATTCTGTTATGCTAAAGTTTCTAGTTTACTCTTTTATTTTCAATTAAACCAACTTATCATATGCTAAAAGGGTAAACTATACTAATTAATCTACTTGACATATAACTAGTAAGCTAAAAGTACAAATTAAGCTAAATATCTAAGATATATACAGCCCAAAGTGCAAAATACAAAAATAAAATAAAAATATAGCAAAAGCAAAAGAAAAATGTGCAAGTACTAAAAGATAAAATAAAATACAGAAAATGAACAAAATAAGATAGAAGAGTCTTATAGTGGTTCACCAAAAAGTATGCCAGAGATGGCAACCTCCCCACACTTAAAATATAGCATCGTCCTCGATGCTCACTCAAGTTGGGTGTGAAGAAGTGTCATCTCCGGAAGGATGGGCTGCTGGTGTCTCAGTGGTAGGCTGACGGTCTGCAGTCTCTGTGAGTGTAGGAGGAGCGGCCTGCTGAAGTGGAGGCTCTGTCTGTAGAGGAATCTCTGGATCTGCGACCTGTAGCTGGTGGTGCTCCTCATGGTGTGGTGCAGTGTGCTCAGGTGTTGCCTGCTCAGCCTGGGTATATGCCTCCTCCTCATGATCGCTCGCCTCCTCCTCAGATGTCTCTGATGGTGTGTCGGGCTCGGAAGGGATGTCGCCACCAGATCGGATCATCAGCTTGAGGTGCTCATAGCGCCGCTTGTGGCGACGCTCAGACCTCTCATAACGTCGCTTGTTGTGACGTTCAGACCTCTCAAAGTGCTGCCCTCTCAAATTGCTATTGGTAGCAGTGCTCCATCTGGTCTAAGCGGTCAAAGAATCGGTGCACCAGAAGATAAATTGGCTCAGGAGCGGGTAGGGGTGCAGTGGATGGAGCTGGGGCAGTGGATGCTGAAGGGGCAACTGAAGATGTAGCTGCCTCAGCAGAGTCAGTGAGAAAAGGAGGTCGGTAGCCTAGAGCCTGAAACTTCCTATTGTGAGGGATGATCTTCCTGCAGTCCACGGTGGATGGCTTTACATCAGCAATTTTCCAAGGTACCTCAGCTCGGCTACCCAATTGAGTAATTAGAAATGGAAAGGGGAGGGTGCCTCTGACATGGACCCTGGCCATGTAAGACCGGATGAAGCGGGGTAGATATAGTTCCTTACCCACCATCACACACCAGATGACGGTAATCATAGCAGCTGGCACCTCTGTCTCATGAGTGCTCGGCATGACGTAGTTACTCAGAATCTGCTGCCAAAGTCAAGCCTCATCATTCAAATACATCAGCTTAATTCCCTTAGGTACCACTGTGCTCTTTCCCATGATCCATGGGACAGTAGGATCAAGAGCTATAGTCCGTTTTACTGCGTCCTAGTCAAATCTCATGAATCTCATATCCTCTTCAGCCCTTTGGTAACCGTCTGGCTGATCTGATTTAGGTGGGAGCTGGAGGATGTCTTCTATGGCTTCCTCAGTAACCAGAATTTGTTTGCCTCTGAGCTATACTGCATCCAACGATGTTTTAAAGTAGTTACAGTAGAATTCTCTAACATAGGATGAGTTGATCTCAGTCAAGTTTCTCTCCAAGAAGAACCAGCCTCTCTATTTAATTTGGTCTGAAGTGTATTACATGAGTTCTTCTAGAATTTTGAGTGTCCTTTCCAGGTATAGGTTCCTGGATGTGGCAAAAACTGGGTACTTCAGCTCACAGTATTTGTTTGCAAATTTTACTGGGTTAGCTGCAGGTACCAACTGATCAGCCTTTTCCTGTGGGGTAAAGTTCTTTTCCCGCCAGGAATTATCATGCAAAATGTCGAGGATGGTCATAGAGGATTCACCACTTTTCCTTTTGCCAGTGGTTGCTTTGCCTTTTCCTTTGCTTTGAGGGTCAGACATCCTGAAAAGCAGAAATTCCAGGATATAATTGAAGAACAAAAGCAGGAAAATAAGTAGGCAAATAGAATAATAGCAATATAAGAACAGAGTGGCAAAAGAGCAAGAGAAGCATGAAATGAGTCAAATATATGTGCATTTTGGATTGTGTTCAAGTGGAAAAGTCAGAAAATAGAAATCACAATCCAAAATATATGATAAGTGGAAGTCATGTTAATTAGGAAAAACAGTGATCATGCCCTGAGTTAGAAAGTTAAAGTAGTAAGCTAAAAAGAGAAGTCAGAAAGTTAAAATGGTTAGTAGGTAAAAAGGAAGTTAGAAAGTGAAAACAGTGAGTTAGTAAAAAGAAAGAGAAAGTAAATGGCACGATGATGGGTATCCTAGTTAACAATAAATTCACAAATTTAAAGAACAAGCAACTCATATTCAAGCAAGGATTTCAGTTTATTGATGATAATTCAGATAGATACAAAAGTTGCAAAATTAAAATGAAATCATCAATAATGCAATTTATTAACCAGGGAATCAAAAGGAATAAGAATGCTAGCCCGTGCATTCATGAATTGGTTTGGTTGTAGCCAAGTAGTGCAAAATCCAAAATTGCCAAAACCAATACATGGATGGGGTAAAAATGAAACAATTTACAGAAAATTAGGCAGCATTCCGGCTAAAATTGGATGCTTCTGGGAAATAAACAGCGGGAAAAATCAGTTCATATATAATTAAATAAAGCTGCAAAGAGACACAAATAACATGAACATGAAAGAATAGTGTAACAGTAGCATGAAACATGGAAGAACAATATATGAACAATATGATCATCACAGCAAAATCAGAATCGCAAAATAGATAAAACAAGTAGCAAGAACGACGCAATTATCAGGCCTAAATCCACTAACCACATCCTAGCTACCTAACCACCTGAAATCCACTACAATCATGCCTCTCTAACTATCCTAAATTGAACAGAATCTGAAAAATATGCAACTAACTACTAATGAAAGAGGAATCAGTGTTCAGCGAAAACCTGGTGTATGTATGAACAAAGGTATAGATTAGAGAGATGATGGGAGTGTGGTGGTGGTATTGCTGACACGGCGGTGATAAGAGGGGTGGCACGGCGGCAGTCTGAGGTGGTGGTAGGGGTGGGTTTGTAGTGCTGGGTTAAGGTTAAGGGAGGAAGAGGGGGGAAATGAGAAGAGAAGAAAGAAGAGAGAAGGGGGTGTCGTCCGTGGGGTGGTGTGGTGGTTGGAGCTGGACGGCTGGGAGTGGTGGTGGTTGGGTGGTTTGGGGAGAAGAGAGAGTGCAGAGGAGGAAGGAAGGGGTGGGCGCAATGGGGTTAGGGTTCGCGTGATTTGGGTTTAGTGATTTCAAATCCACGCGAATGCGTGGAGCACACGGCAACGTGGATAATGCAAAAACGCAACGACGCGGAAACGTCACTGACGCGATCGTGTGAATGGGGGATAATGTAAGGGATGCGAACGCATGAAACACGCGAACGCGTTGTTTGGAATTGTGCTAAACGCACGATTCCAGCATCGCTTTTGGCGCAACTCTCTGTTTCTATTTAGGGGGCCATAATATCCACGCGTCGCTCACGCTTTCGCGTGGGATGATGGTGGTGCAAGTGACGCGTTTGCGTCAGGGACGCGAACGCATGGGCCGTTTTGTGCTAAACGCACACCAGCCGCACGATTCCAGCCCAACTTTCTGGGCGTTGGATCTTTATGCCGATTTCCATTCGACGCCCACCTGTGGCCTGCGCGTTCGCGTGGGGTGATTTTTTTATCTGAAATGCAGAATGCAGTATGCAGATGCTTATGCGGATGTTATGAATAATTCCAGGTTCGATAAAATAAAAGAGAACTCAAAAACAAACAAAACGAAATAAAAGTGAAAATGGAATGATCATACCATGGTGGGTTGTCTCCCACCTAGCACTTTTGGTTAAAGTCCTTAAGTTGGACATTCTGGTGAGCTTCTTGTTATGGCGGCTTGTGTTAGAATTCATCCAGAAATCTCCACCAGTGTTTAGAATTCCAACAGCCTCCGGGTTCCCAAACAAGGCATGTAAAGCCCTTAGGTGAGTTCAAACAGGCTTCAAGGCTCCCGGGGTGTTGAATGTCAGAATAGATTCCAGGATCCCAAACTTTGTTTTTACACCTATCTTTGTCTCGATCTACATTTTTCCAACCAGGTGGTAAGTAATCTGAATTCTCACCGTAGTGACCAAACAGCTTCCAAGACCCATTCAATTGAGCTTGATACCAATCCTTGCACCTCAAATTGAAGTGTGGAACCTCATTGAATCTTGCATACCAGCTCTGAGTGCGAGTCATTTCCTTTTTACTCTTAAAGCCACAATGAGCTCTAAGCTGGCCATTTGTTTCAAGTAAACCATATTCAAGTGGAAAAGTAAACATAAAAGTTAAAGATTTTACCCACTTGAAGTTGGAGTTGGGTGGTAGTGACCTTGGCATAAGTGTTTCCAGTGGTTCTGCGAGCTCTACTCCCTTGTATTCTTTTGTGAATCCCTCCACTTCTTTGCAAACTTCTTCAATTTTAACCATGTCTTGATCAAAGTCCTCGATTTCTTCCTCAACATCACTCAAGTCATAAGTTGGGGGTTGAGAAAAATCTACCTCTGCATCATCTTCGTATTCACTAGGGGAAGATTCTTCTATCTCAAAGAATTCACTTGCGGATGCAAGTTCATTACTAGGAGAACTTGACTCGTGATTATCATTCTCAAGAAAACTTGTGTCTTGGGTTGTTCCATCCAATTCTTCATAAGATACCTGCTTTGGGGGTTGTGCATTATCCTCCTTAGCATCAATTGTAACGTCCTTGATGGAATTCTCCACAACTCGGGATTCCCATGGAGGTTCAGCGTCTCCTAAGTCTTCAATCAACTCTTCTTCTTCTATAATGACAGCTTCCTCTACTTGTTCCAGTACGAAGTCATACTCTGTACTATCTCCTGGAGTTTCTAGTATTGCCTTCATGCTACGTTCTTCATTAAATTGTCCACATGGAGCTTTGGGAGTTCCTTGAGTGTCTGAATGTCTGGAAGATAATTGATTTATTGCTTGCTCCAGTTGATGAAGGGTTGCATGAAATTGATCTACTGTTTCCTTGAGGCGAGCCTGTGATTCTTGAGGTGATGGATATGGACATGGTACATAGGGAAGTGGTGGTTCTTGGGTGTAATTGGATTGGAATTGGGGCAGATAAGGATCATACGGTGGTAAATGGTTAAAAAGAGCTTGTGAGTGTGGTGGTTCGAAGCTATGTTGAGAGGTTGGTCTATAAGCACAAGGTGGGGCTTGTTGGTAACTACAAGGGGGTCCACCATATCTATCAGCTTGGTATGCATTGTAGAATGGTCTTTGTCCATGATATCTCGGAAGGTGTTGTTGCCTAAAGGGTTGATCAGATCCTCTTGGCTCCATCCATCTTTGATTGCTTTGACCGTGATGCATGTTCCTGTTATAGCTTCCATTCCTTTCAACAAAATTAGAACCAAACTCAAAGCGAGAGGGGTGAGAACTCATAGTAGCTGTTCTGAGGGTTACCTGAAACTATAGGTCGATCTCGGATGAGATCTTCTGTAGTGGTCGGAGTTGCTGTGTCTGACTTGTTGGACTTGGTGGCGGTGCTGATTCCTTCGTCCCCAGAGGGTGGGGGGTACCTGCAAGGGACTCCGATGCTTAAGTTAGCAAGGGTATTAAACAGGTATTGAATAGAATCAGAGTATGAGTTATACCTGGGTGCTCCAGTATATTTATAATGGTGTAGAGTGACCTTTGCAGATAAGATAAGTTAGTTATCTTTATCTTTATCTTTATCTTTATCTTTCATGGGAACCACCCTTATCTCTATAGGCTTTGGGCTGCCTTTGGATTGGGGTCGTGTTCCTCTATTTGGGCCCTTTATTGGGCTTTCCTGTGACTTGGACGAGCTCTTTGAGAAGAGGTCGGGTCATCCTGACCTAAAGAGGTCGGTCGCTTTGTCTATAGAATATCCCGGGTCGGACAGCTCGACCCGGGTATGAACAGTGCCCCTGCTCAAGCTCGGTCTTCCTTTTGAGGTTGAGTCTTCAGTTTTAAGACTTTTTAATCCTTCTCGGGTGAAGCCGAACTCGAGCATTTCGTCGCTTTTGTCTTTGTAGGGTTCCCTTTTTGAATGCAGAACGTTTCGCTTCCTTTGAAAATGCACGCTTTTGGATTAACGTCCTGGCCTTGGGAATGTGCGAGGGTTTTTAATGCCCCATTAATTGGTTTTTGATGCTCCATTTCTCTTGGCTTTTATTGTGACTTCCCTTTTTCTCCTATCCTTCTGTTTTTTTTTAAAACTTACGTTTCTTGGTGTTTCTTCTTGCAATGTTTGTTCGGCGATCGTAAGTGCTTTCGATGGCAATTTCTGGCCTCCTTGTCTTCAACCTTCTTGCGTATTCCTCTCCTTTCTCAGGTTAGTTTTGCTTTCCCTTCGCCATTTATTTCTGCTGTGTTGTGTTTGATTTTGAAGCTTTGATTTTGACTAAGTGCATGTTGGAAAGCTTGAATTTTTATCGCGCCTGGTTTGTTACTGTGATGCATGCTTTTTTCCTTTTGACCTTACATATGCTTCTGAGTGTATTTTCCTGGTTTGGCTCTTTAGGGCTTTGTATGCTACTGCTGATTTCTGAACGATTGTAGCCTTTTCTTTTGGCAGCTCGTTTGATCTTCTTCGCGTTTGTTTTTCTTGGAAAGGGTTTCTGTTGAGACATTAGTCTCGTAGATTTTCCTGAATCTTTATTCCCTAATTACCTCCAAAGGATGCCCCTGGACCTTGGGTTGTGTCCTGGGGTTTTCCTTTTTATCTGCTGTACTGCGTTGGATTGTGCTGTCCGAGTTATTTTGATTTCGTCTGGGATGTTTTTACCATTTTAGTAATCCAATCTTTTTCTTGTTTGTAGGACTAGTTGGCCATGTCTTCCCGAAAAAATATTGTCGAGGCATCTCCTAAGGTTCCTGAAGGGATGTCCGATTGGCTGGACTCTCTTGTCTTGCTGTGTGTTTCTTTAGCCGATTCATGGGGTTTCATCAAGATTTTCAGCTTGTTTGTCAAGAATTTGATGTTACACCTTCTCAAACTCTTTTTCTATATCTTTTTGTGTTGACCAAGCTTGGGACTACCAAGAAGAAGGCTTCTTGGATTTCTTTTAGGTCTGCCCAAGGGCATAAGGTTTTTCCCATGTATGACGAATCTTTCCGGGATTTTAAGAATTACTTCTTTAAGGTCCGGGCTGTTGAAGGAGCCCGGCCTTTCTTTCTAGATGAAAATAACGAACCCTGCTTTCCCTTAGAGTGGCAGAGGAACATAGTGGTATCCCGATATATTTGGGAGATGTTGGACGAGGTCGAGCAGGCCTTTGTGACTGTCTTGGAGGATATTTGGGGGGAACCTCCTCATTTGGATACTAAAAAATCTTTGGGAGACTCGTCCCTTATTCGAACTGCTTTGGGTATTGCTTTGATATATTTTGTTTCTTGTTTTTCTCATACTTTCTTCCCAGTATGATAATTTGTTGTTTTCCATTTTTCAGAGATAGCCAAGAATAATGATGCAATGAAGGCCTTCAAGAAGGTGAGGAAAGCTACTACCGCTTAAAACACCTTGGCCCGTGTAGATGGGGAAGGAACTTCTCAAATTCCTTTGAAGCCGTCTGTGCCGAGCTCTCCTGGCCCGAGAAGAATGATCCCTACACCTTAGGTCCGTTTAGTGGATCCCCCATAATCTTTTACTGCTGCTGTGGTTTCTTCTTCGACTGTCCCTCCTCCTAAAAGACCTCGAACTGTCGAACCTTTCAATCAGGATGCCCCGAATTTTGACCCTATTGGCTTTGTGGACCAGCAGATCGCACCTTATGGTGCCCTCTCAATGGATGATGTATCTCTCCTTCATCACTTAGATTTTATAACTTGGAGTAGTGTTAAGATGGCTCATATGGGAGTTGCTTTGTATCGAACTGCCCAAAATCTGCCTCTGCATGCTACCAAAGCCTTTATGGAGGAAGCTAAGCATGAGTTTGATCAAATGAAGGGTCTAAAGGAGGAGTTTGAAGCGGAGGTGACTAAACTGAAGAAGGAGCTGGAAGGGGAGAAGGCTAGCTCTCTTGCCCTGGCGGCCTCTGTGCGGTTGGTTGAGGATGTGGCATTGAAGCATAAAGAAAGCTATGTCACATCCTACCGAGAAGTTATGCATCTTCGGGAGGAGCTAGAGTCGGCCCAGGATGATTATTCCGAGCTCCAGGGT
Source organism: Arachis duranensis (assembly GCF_000817695.3). Taxonomy (NCBI): domain Eukaryota; kingdom Viridiplantae; phylum Streptophyta; class Magnoliopsida; order Fabales; family Fabaceae; genus Arachis; species Arachis duranensis. The sequence goes on from NC_029781.3 coordinate 50,217,621, forward strand.
CACCTTGTGGGCAACGTAACTACTGCTTATGAGAACTTGAAGGAGCAAGTTCGGGTTATCGCCCCGAAAGATGACCTTGCTTTATTTAGTTTGGATAATGTTGTGAAGGATGGCAAGATCGTTCCCGAGGACCCTGATGATGAAGAATGTTGAGCCTCCCTCTGAGCCTATCGCCAAAGCTTCTGTCGTGTCGGCTTCTTCAACTCCTACTTGTTCCGTAGCCGATCCTAATTACCAGGTATTGAATCGGGATGATGGGACATTGGACGCAGTGCCTCTCTAGACTCACCCTCCTTCACCACGTGCTGATGCTGCCGAGAAGCCTTCGGGTGCTTGATTGATTTATGTAATTACTTTCTGTAGATAGCCCGGTTTGTGGGCGTTTGAACTCTTACTTTGTTGACTTTTGACACCTTTTTAGTTGCTAGTTTTAGCAACTTTATTTTGGTAAACAAAATAGTTTCCCGGCTTTGTAGGCTACATTTGTTGGCCTCTGATGCTGGCTATTATTATGACTTTCTGTTTTTATATCATATCTGTTTGCGCTTGCCTTGGTGTCTTCGTAGTCTTTGAGAGTATCGGGATGATCGGCTTGATTCTTTTGCCTGTCACTGTTTTCAGCAATTTTAAACTTTTTTTCAGGTTTTCATTAGGAATTGTAATACTGAGATTGCCGATTTCTTCAACTTGGTTTTTGCCCGAGTTGTTTGTTTGTAGCCCTCCTTTTTGGACTTTACTTAGGTCTCTTCTAGGGGTAGCTTTATCATGTTGGATCCTGTCGAGTTACTTGGTAATCCTCTTTCTTGGACCTTGCTCAGGTCTTTTTTAGGGATTACCTTTTGTAGCTTTGCATCTTGGGTCGACTTCGTCATGTCGGGGCTTGTCGAGTTACTTGGTAATCCTCTTTCTTGGTACTTGTTCAGGTCTCTTTCAGGGATTACCTTTTGTAGCTTTGTATCTTGGGCCGACTTCGTCATGTCGGGCCTTGTCGAGTTACTTGGTAATCCTCTTTCTTAGACCTTGTTCAGGTCTCTTTTAGGGATTACCTTCTGTAACTTTATATCTTGGGTTGACTACATCATGCCGGGCCCTATCGAGTTACTTGGTAATCCTCTTTCTTGGACCTTGTTCAGGTCTCTTTTAGGGATTACCTTTGTAACTTTTTATCTTGGGCCGACTTCATCATGTCGGGCCCTGTCGAGTTACTTGGTAATCCTCTTTCTTAGACCTTGTTCAAGTCTCTTTCAGGGATTACCTTTGTAACTTTTTTGTAGGAGTCTGACTTCATCATGTCAGGCTCTTCTAAGTTATAGCAATCCTCTTTTATAGGGTTGGCCATACCTCTTTCCAAGGCTTTACTTATAACTTGGATTGTTGTGGCTGGTCCGACTTCTTTATGCCGGTGGTGCACGAAATTGTGATCATCAATGGCACCATTAACATGGTACACTCAATTGCAATCTCAACTCTTTATCACAACTTCGCACAACTAACCAGCAAGTTCACTGGGTCATCCAAGTAATAAACCTTACGCGAGTAAGGGTCGATCCCACGGAGATTGTTGGTATGAAGCAAGTTATGGTCATCTTGTAAATCTCAGTCAGGCATATTCAAATGGTTATGGATAATTTATGAATAAAGCATAAAATAAAGATAGAGATACTTATGTAATTCATTGGTGAGAATTTCAGATAAGCGTATGGAGATGCTTTGTCCCTCCCATCTCTCTGCTTTCCTATTGTCTTCATCCAATTCTTCTTACTCCTTTCTATGGCAAGCTGTATGTTGGGCATCACCGTTGTCAATGGCTACAATCCCATCCTCTCAGTGAAAATGTTCAACGCGCTCTGTCACAGTACGGCTATTCAGCTGTCGGTTCTCGATCATGTCGGAATAGAATCCGGTGATTCTTTTGCGTCTGTCACTAACGCCCCACAATCACGAGTTTGAAGCTCGTCACAGTCATTCAATCCTTCCGGTTTAGACAATTCTAGCTCGTCACTCAGAATGCCACAGACAAGGTTTAGACCTTCCGGATTCTCTTGAATGCCGCCATCAATTCCAGCTTATACCACGAAGATTCCGATTAAGGGATCCAAGAGATATCCACTCAATCTAAGGTAGAACGGAGGTGGTTGTCAGGCACACGTTCATAGGTGAGAATGATGATGAGTGTCACGGATCATCACATTCATCAAGTTGAGGAACAAGTGATATCTTAGAACAAGAATAAGCTGAATTGAATAGAAGAACAATAGTAATTGCATTAATACTCGAGGTACAGCAGAGCTCCACACCTTAATCTATGGTGTGTAGAAACTCCACCGTTGAAAATACATAAGAACAAGGTCTAGGCATGGCCAAGAGGCCCGCCCCCATAATCTAAGAACTAGACATCCAAAGATGATCTAAGGATCTAAAGTGATCAAAAGATGTATAATACAATAGCAAAAGGTCCTATTTGTAGAGAACTAGTAGCTTAGGGTTTACAAAGATGAGTAAATGACATAAAAATCCACTTCCGGGCCCACTTAGTGTGTGCTTGGGCTGAGCATTGAAGCTTTTTCGTGTAGAGACTTTTCTTGGAGTTAAACGCCAGCTTTTGTGCCAGTTTGGGCGTTTAACTCCCATTCTTGTGCCAGTTCCGGCGTTTTACGCCAGAATTCTTGAGCTGACTTGGAACGCCTGTTTGGGCCATCAAATCTCAGACAAAGTATGGACTATTTTACATTGCTGGAAAGCCCAGGATGTCTACTTTCTAACGCGGTTGAGAGCGCGCCAATTGGGCTTCTGTAGCTCCAGAAAATATACTTCGAGCGCAGGGAGGTTAGAATCCAACAGCATCTGCAGTCCTTTTTAGCCTCTGAATCAGATTTTTGCTCAGGTCCCTCAATTTCAGCCAGAAAATACCTGAAATCATAGAAAAATACACAAACTCATAGTAAAGTCCAAAAAAGTAAATTTTAAATAAAAACTAATGAAAATATAATAAAAACTAACTTAAACATACTAAAAACATACTAAAAACAATGCCAAAAAGCGTATAAATTATCCGCTCATCTGCCGACCAATCTTCAAGTTATTTTATAGCAATCCATTTTATTAGGACCTCGTCAGGCCCTTTCTTTGGATCACTTTCTATAACTTCTTGCATTATTCCGTTTTCATTTTTGCCGATTTCGTAGAGTTTGGGTTTTAACCCTCATTTGGTCAACCTTTTAATGAATTTGGTTTTCATGTTTGGTCTTTATCGTGATCGTGTAGTGAATTTGGTTTTCACTTTCTGTCGATCTGTAGCTTTATAATTGGGCGATGAATGTTTTTGAATAATGTGGCTTGAGCGTTTGTAGAAAATCTGAACAGATATTATTAAAAGAAAATGCAAATATATACATGCGGGGGTTAATTTCCTAAGTCGGGTGATTTGTAGGTCTTGGTCTTGGCGCCTCATTAAAAAACCTTTTCAGGAAAAAGAGTGCGCCTTGTCCCAAGGTCCTTTATCATCCCTAACTATAGTACCTTCTTAGGTTGCAGGCGTGCCATGACCTAGGAAGTTCTCTCCCGTAGTGTTTGGAAAGCCTGTAGTAGCCTTTTCCCAGCACTTCTATGACTCGGTAGGGTCCTTTCCAGTTTGCTGTCAGCTTTCCTTCTCCAGGTCGAGTTGTTCTAATGTCGTTTCGGATTAGAATGAGGTCGTCCTTAGCAAAGGCTCGCTGTGTTACCTTTTGATAGTATCTGAAAGCCATTCGTCGTTTTAATGCCTCTTCCCTTATCCAAGCTCTTTTTCGGACTTCCGGGAGTAGGTCGAGCTCTTCCCTTTGAAGTTGGGAGTTGGCTTCTTCGCTATAGTGGATCACTCTAGGTGACCTTTCTTCAATATCTACTGGGATTATTGCCTCCATTCCATATGCTAATTGGAAGGGTGATTCCTTTGTGGTGGAATGTGGCATTGTTTGATATGCCGATAAAACCTGTTGGAGCTCCTCGGCCCAGGCTCCCTTTGCATCCTGTAACCTCCACTTCAGCCCAGCCAGTATGACTTTGTTGGCAGCTTTAGCTTGTCCATTCGCTTGTGGATGTTCAACAGAGGTGAATTCTTGTCTTATATTCAAGTTGGCTGCTAGCTTTCTGAAGCCTGCGTCTGTGAACTGAGTACCATTGTCTGTAGTGATGGAGTATGGAACCCTAAACATTGTAACGATGTTTCTATACAGAAATTTTTGACTTCTTTGAGCAGTGGCGTTAGCTAGGGGTTCTACCTCAATCCACTTTATGAAGTAGTATATTCCCACTTTGAGGAATTTGACTTGTCCTGATCCTTGAGGAAAAGGTCCGAGAAGATCGAGTCCCCATTTTGTGAACGGCCAAGGTAAGGTCACGCTGATGAGTTCCTCTGGTGGGGCGATGTGGAAGTTGGCATGTTTCTGACATGATGAACATGTCTTTACAAATTCTACATCTTCTTTTGTAGAGTTGGCCAATAAAATCCTGCCCAAAGTACCTTTTTGGCGAGTGCCTGCACTCCGAGGTGATTGCCACAAATGCCACTATGTACTTCTTCTAGGACGTCTTTTGTGTTGGAAGTCGGTACGCATTTTAACAGTGGTATTGAAATCCCTCTTTTGGATAGAGTATTATTTATGATGGTATAGTATTGTGCTTTCCATTTTAACCTCTTTGCCTCTATCTCATCTGTGAGGAGAGCTTCTGTTCTGAGGTAGTTAATTATAGGAGTCATCCATCCCTGATCATGACCTGTTATGGCTAGAACTTTTTCTTCTTCTGAGATTGATGGATTTTGTAGAATTTCTTGGATGAGGCTTCTATTGTTGCCCCCTGGTTTGGTGCTGGCTAGTTTTGAGAGTGCATCGGCCCGAGCATTCTGTTCTCGGGGTATGTGACGAATCTCATATTCTCTGATTTGTCTGAGCTGTTCCTTGGTTTTGTCCAAGTATTTTTTCATAGTGGGATCTTTGGCTTGGTAGCTTCCTACTATTTGTGAAGTAACTACCTGTGAGTCACTACAGATGATAAGTTTTTGAGCTCCAACCTCCCTAGCCAGCTGATGAGCGGATAATTTATATCCTTTTTGACATTGTTTTTAGTATGTTTTTAGTATATTTTAGTTAGTTTTATTATATTTTTATTAGTTTTTAGTTAAAATTCACTTTTCTGGACTTTACTATGAGTTTGTGTGTTTTTCTGTGATTTCAGGTATTTTCTGGCTGAAATTGAGGGACCTGAGCAAAAATCTGATTCAGAGGCTGAAAAGGACTGCAAATGTTGTTGGATTCTGACCTCCCTGCACTCGAAGTGGATTTTCTGGAGCTACAGAAACCCAATTGGCGAGCTCTCAATTGCATTGGAAAGTAGACATCCTGGGCTTTCCAGCAATGTATAATAGTTCATACTTTGCCCAAGATTTGATGGCCCAAACAGGCGTTCCAAGTCAGCTCAAGAATTTTGGCGTAAAACGCCGGAACTGGCACAAGAATGGGAGTTAAACGCCCAAACTGGCATAAAAGCTGGCGTTTAACTCCAACAAGAGTCTCTACACGAAAATGCTTCAATGCTCAGCCCAAGCACACACCAAGTGGGCCCGGAAGTGGATTTTTATGTCATTTACTCATCTCTGTAAACCCTAGGCTACTAGTTCTTTATAAATAGGACCTTTTACTATTGTATTTTTATCTTTTGATCTTATCTTTAGATATTTTGATCATCTTTTGATCTTTGGATCATTTTAGATCTTTTGATCACGTTTTGGGGGCTGGCCTCTCGGCCATGCCTAGACCTTGTTCTTATGTATTTTCAACGGTGGAGTTTCTACACACCATAGATTACGGTGTGGAGCTCTGCTGTACCTCGAGTATTAATGCAATTACTATTATTCTTCTATTCAATTCAGCTTATTCTTGTTCTAAGATAATCATTCGCACCCAAGAACATGATGAATGTGATGATTATGTGATGCTCATCATCATTCTCACTTATGAACGTGTGCCTGACAACCACTTCTGTTCTACAAGCAAACAAGGCTTGAATGTTTATCTCTTGGATTTCTTAATCGGAATCTTCATGGTATAAACTAGAATTGATGGCGGCATTCAAGAGAATCTGGAAGGTCTAAACCTTGTCTGTGGTATTCTGAGTAGGATTCAAGGATTGAATGATTGTGCCGAGCTTCAAACTCGCGATTGTGGGGCGTTAGTGACAGACACAAAAGAATCACTGGAGAGTGCAAGGCCATCAACATGGCCGAATTTGGAGAGGAGGAAAAGGCATCGAGCGCGACTGAGGAAGGCCTCAATGGACATCCACTGGCCTCCAATGAGTTCCCTAATGAGGAATTATGGGAATCTGAGGTCACACTAAGACCATAGAGATTCCATTGGACTTACTTCTGCCATTCATGAGCTCTGATGAGTATTCTTCCTCTGAAGAAGAAGAAGATGTTACTGAAGAGCAAGTTGCTAAATACCTTGGAGCAATCATGAAGCTAAATGACAAGTTATTTGGTAATGAGACTTGGGAGGATGAACCCCCTTTGCTCACCAAAGAACTGGATGACTTGACTAGGCAGAGGTTACCTCAAAAGAGACAGGACCCTGGGAAGTTCTCAATACCTTGTACAGTAGGCCCCATGACCTTCAAGAAGGCTCTGTGTGACCTAGGGTCAAGCATAAACCTCATGCCTCTCTCTGTAATGGAGAAGCTAGGGATCTTTGAGGTACAAGCTGCAAGAATCTCACTAGAGATGGCAGACAATTCAAGAAAACAAGCTTATGGACTTGTAGAGGATGTTCTGGTAAAAGTTGAAGACCATTACATCCCTACTAATTTCATAGTCCTAGAGACTGGGAAATGCATGGATGAATCTTATGTTTAAGGCTCAAGAATATCCCTCTGTAACCATGGAGAGGAAGCATGAAGAGCTTCTCTCAAAATAGAGTCAAATAGAGCCCCCACAGTCAAAAAATTCTAAGTTTGGTGTTGAATCCCCACATTCAAACTCTAAGTTTGGTGTTGGGAGGTTCCAACATGGCTCTGAGTATCTGTGAGGCTCCATGAGAGCCCACTGTCAAGCTACTGACATTAAAGAAGCGCTTGTTGGAAGGCAACCCAATGTTATATTTATCTAATTCCCTTTGTTATTTTATGTTTTCTTTAGGTTGATGATCATGGGAAGTCACAAAATCAATTGAAAAAGCAAAAACAGCATGAGAAACAGAAAGAAAAATAGCACACCCTGGAGGAAAACTTGCTGGCGTTTAAACGCCAGTAAGGGCAGCAAATGGGCGTTTAACGCCCAGTCTGGCACTATTCTGGGCATTTAACGCCAGAAAGGGGCACCAGACTGGCGTTAAACGCCAGGAAGGGGCAAGAAGTTGGCGTTAAACGCTAGAAATGGGCACCAGCCTGGCGTTTAACGCCAGAATTGGCATAAAGAGCATTTTTGCTCGCCACTTGGTGCAGGGATGAATTTTCCTTGACACCTCAGGATCTGTGGACCCCACAGGATCCCCACCTACCTCACCACTCTCTCTCCTCTTCACCCATTCACCAATCACCTCAACACCTCTTCCCCAAAAACCCCTCACCTATCAAATCCCACTATTCTCCTCACCACTCACATCCATCCTTCATAAAACCTCACCTACCTCACCATTCAAACTCAAACCACTTTCCCTCCCAACCAACCCTCACATGACCGAACCGTACCCATCTCCCCACCCCTATATAAACTCTTCTTCACTCCTTCATTTTCACACAACCTAAACACTACTTCTCCCCCTTGGCCGAACCCCAAAGCCACCTCCATCTCCTCTATTTCTTCTTCTTCTACTCTCTTCTTTCTTCTTTTGCTCGAGAACGAGCAAGCCTTCTAAGTTTGGTGTGGTAAAAGTATTGCTTTTTGTTTTTTCCATAACCATTTATGGCATCTAAGGCCGGAGAAACTTATAGAAAGAGGAAAGGGAAGGCAAAAGCTTCCAACTCCGAGTCATGGGAGATGGAGAGATTCATCTCAAGGGTGCATCAAGACCACTTCTATGAATTTGTGGCCATGAAGAAGGTGATCCCCGATGTCCCTTTCAAACTCAAAAAGAGTGAATATCCGGAGATCCGACATGAGATCCGAAGAAGAGGTTGGGAAGTTCTTACCAACCCATTCAACAAGTTGGAAGCTTAATGGTTCAAGAGTTCTATGCCAATGCATGGATCACCAAGAACCATGATCAAAGTGTGAACCCGGACCCAAAGAATTGGCTTACAATGGTTCGGGGGAAATGCTTGGATTTTAGTCCGAAAAATGTAAGGTTGGCATTCAACTTGCCCATGATACAAGGAGATGAACACCCTTACACTAGAAGGGTCAACTTTGATCAAAGGTTGGACCAAGTCCTCATAGACATTTGTGAAGAGGGCGCTCAATGGAAGAGAGATTCAAGAGGGAAGCCGGTTCAACTGAGAAGGCATGACCTCAAGCCCGTGGCTAGAGGATGGTTGGAGTATATCCAACACTCAATCATTCTCACTAGTAACCGGTCCGAAGTTACTACAGACCGGGCTATCATGATTCATAGCATCATGATTGGAGAGGAAGTAGAAGTTCATGAGGTTATATCCCAAGAACTTTATAAGGTGGCGGACAAGTCCTCTACCTTGGCAAGGTTAGCCTTTCCTCATCTCATTTGTCACCTCTGTTATTCGGTTGGAGTTGACATAGAGGGAGACATCCCTATTGATGAGGACAAGCCCATCACTAAGAAGAGGATGGAGCACACAAGAGACTCCACTCACCATGAAATCCCTGAGATACCTCAAGTGATGCACTTTCCTCCACAAAACTATTGGGAGCAAATCAACACCTCCCTAGGAGAATTGAGTTCCAGCATGGGACAACTAAGGGTGGAGCACCAAGAACATTCCATTCTCCTCCATGAAATTAGAGAAGATCAAAGAGTCATGAGAGA
>NC_029781.3:50226675-50227925 GCF_000817695.3 Arachis duranensis
GGCAATACTTTGACTTCTGAATGTATGCTTGAACAGTGCATATGTCTTTTGAATTTGTTGTTCATGAATTTTGGCTCTTGAAAGAATGATGAAAAAGGAGACATGTTACTGAGGATCTGAAAAATCATTAAAATGATTCTTGAAGCAAGAAAAAGCATTTCTATTAAAAAAAAAAAACCGAAAAAAAAGAGAGAAAAAGAAAAGAAAACGAAAAAAAAAGGGAGAGAAAAGAAAGAAATAAAGTTGTGATCCAAGGCAAAAAGAATGTGCTTAAGAACCCTGGACACCTCTAATTGGGGACTCTAGCAAAGCTGAGTCACAATCTGAAAAGGTTCACCCAGTTATGTGTCTGGGGCATGTATGTATCCGGTGGTAATACTGGAAGACATAGTGCTTTGGGCCACGGCCAAGACTCATAAAGTAGCTATGTTCAAGAATCATCATACCTAACTAGGAGAATCAATAACACTATCTGGATTCTGAGTTCCTATAGAAGCCCATCATTCTGAATTTCAAAGGATAAAGTGAGATGCCAAAACTGTTCAGAGGCAAAAAGCTAAAAGCCCCACTCATCTAATTAATACTGATCTTCATAGATGTTTTTGGAATTCATTGCATATTCTCTTATTTTTATCTTATTTGATCTTCAGTTGCTTGGGGACAAGCAACAATTTAAGTTTGGTGTTGTGATGAGCTACAGAAGCTCAATTGGTGCGCGCTTAATTGCGTTGGAAAGTAGACATCCTAGGCTTTCCAGCAATGTATAATAGTCCATACTTTACCCCATATTTGATGGCCCAAACAGGCGTTCCAAGTCAGATCAAGAATTCTAGCGTAAAACACCGGAACTGGCACAAGAGTGGGAGTTAAATGCCTAAACTGGCACAAAAGCTGGTGTTTAACTCCAAGAAGAGTCTCTACACGAAAATGCTTCAATGCTCAGCCCAAGCACACACCAAGTGGGCTCGGAAGTGGATTTTTATGTCATTTACTCATATTTGTAAACCCTAGGCTACTAGTTCTTTATAAGTAGGACCTTTTACTATTGTATTTTCGTCTTTTGATCACTTGACTCTTTTGATCATGTTTTTATGATTGAACCTTCTTTGGGAGGATGGCCATTCGGCCATGCCTAGACCTTGTTCTTATGTATTTTCAACGGTAGAGTTTCTACACACCATAGATTAAGGTGTGGGGCTCTGCTGTACCTCGAGTATTAATGCAATTACTATTGTTCTTCTATTCAATTC
>NC_029781.3:50227992-50247583 GCF_000817695.3 Arachis duranensis
GTGACAACCACTTCCGTTCTACAAGCAAACAAGGCTTGAATGTTTATCTCTTGGATTTCTTAATCGGAATCTTCGTGGTATAAGCTAGAATTGATGGCGGCATTCAAGAGAATCCGAAAGGTCTAAACCTTGTCTGTGGTATTATGAGTAGGATTCAAGGATTGAATGACTGTGACGAGCTTCAAACTCGCGATTGTGGGGCGTTAGTGATAGATGCAAAAGAATCACTATATTCTATTCCGACATGATCGAGAACTGACAGCTGAATAGCTGTGCTGTGACAGAGCGCGTTGAACATTTTCACTGAGAGGACGGGACTGTAGCCGTTGACAACGGTGATGCCCAACATACAGCTTGCCATGGAAAGGAGTAAGAAGGATTGGATGAAGACAGTAGGAAAGTAGAGAGACGGAAGGGACAAAGCATCTCCATACGCTTATCTGAAATTCTCACCAATGAATTACATAAGTATCTCTATCTTCATTTTATGTTTTATGTTATCCTCCATAACCGTTTGAGTCTGCCTGACTGAGATTGACAAGATGACCATAGCTTGATTCATACCAACAATCTCCGTGGGATCGACCCTTACACGCGTAAGGTTTATTACTTGGACGACCCAGTGCACTTGCTGGTTAGTTGTGCGAAGTTGTGATAAAGAGTTGAGATTGCAATTGAGCGTACCATGTTGATGGCGCCATTGATGATCACAATTTCGTGCACTACCAGCTTCAAACCAGCTAGTAATGCCTCATATTCTGCTTGATTGTTTGAGGCAGGGAACCCGAATTTGAGGGAGAGTTCGATTTGGGTTCCTTGGTCGCTTTCAATTATTATGCTCGCGCCACTTCCTGTTTTATTTGAGGAACCATCCACATATAGATTCCATTTTGTGGGGATTTTCGATGTGTCCGTGAATTCCGTAATGAAGTTGGCCAGATATTGAGATTTGATGGCCGTCCAAGCTTCGTATTGAAGATCGAATTCGGACAACTCGACTGCCCATCGTAAGATTCAGCCTGCCAAGTCTATTTTCTGTAAGATCCCTTTTATGGACTGGTTGGTCCGAACTCTAATCGTATGAGCCTGGAAGTATGGGCGAAGTCGTTGTGATGCTAGTATGAGAGCGTAAGTGAACTTTTCTATTTTCTGGTATTTCAGCTCGGATCCTTGTAATGCTTTGCTGATAAAGTATATGGGCTGTTGCCCGCTGTTGTCTTCTCAGACCAGTGTTGAAGTTATTGCCCGATTTTCTACTGTGAGGTATAATATGAGTGGTTCTCCTTCCCGTGGCCAAGTTAGTATAGGTGGTCATCCCAGGAATCTTTTGAAGTCTTGAAAGGCTTGCTCGCATTCCGATGTCCATTTAAACTCATTTCCTTTCCTTAGAGTGGCGTAGAAGGGGAGAGATCTTATTGCTGCTCCGGCCAGGAGTCTGGATAAGGCTGCCAACCTCCCGTTGAGTTGTTGTACCTCTTTGACACAAGTCAGACTTTTCATGTCGAGTATGGCCCTGCACTTATCCGGGTTTGCCTCGATTCCTCTCTGTGTGATCATAAAACCCAAGAATTTACCAACTTCTACTGCGAAGGTGCATTTTACGGGATTGAGTTGCATGCCGTGTCGTCTTATAGTGTTGAATACTTGTGTCAGGTCGTATTCATACCTTAGGTCGAGCTGTCTGACCCGGGAAGTTCTACAGACAAAGCGACCGACCTCTTCAGGTCAGGATGACCCGACTTCTCCTCAAAAAGCTCGGCCAAGTCACCAGGAAAGCCCGGTAAAGGGCCCAAATAGAGGAACACGACCCAAATCCACAGGCGGCCCAAGCCTAAAGAGATAGGGGTGGTTCTATTGAAGATACGAGGACCTCACTCGAAGATAAGATAAGATAAGATAACTAACTTATCTTATCTAAAAAGGTCACTCTGCACCATTATAAATACACTGGAGCACCCAGGTATAACTCATACTCTGACTCTACTCAATACCTGCTTAATACCCTTGCTAAATTAAGCATCGGAGTCCCTTGTAGGTATCCCCACCCTTCGGGGATGAAGGAATCAGCACCTCCATCAAGTCCCACAAATCGGATACCACCGTTCCGACCAGTACAGAAGATCTTATCTGAGATCGACTTACAGTTTTAGGTAACCCTTGGAACATTGGCACCATTGCCGGGGAACTGGAAGTCATCCCATTACCATGGCAGACGACCATGACAACGATCATACCTCAGATTCAACATGGAAAGATTCAACAAGAAATGTATGGATATACAGAACTTGCCAACAAAAGCTGCTATTATGGGCCTCATTAACGGCTTGCAAGAATGGCCCTTTAGTCAATCTATATCGAAGAAGTAACCCACATCTCTAAACGAGGTGCAGGAGCGAGCGAAAAAGTACATCAACATGGAAGAAAACTCCCAATTAGGAGAGACCTCGAAGGCCGGGTTCACCCCCCGGGATAAAGACAAAGATTCCATAAAGAAGGAAGATCAACATGGAGAGAAAATAAAAAAATTCCACAATTACACCCCTCTTCAGGTGTCTCTTATGAATGTATACAGAGAGGTTTGCAACACAAAAAAATACCACCAGCTCGACCACTCAAAGGCAAAAAAGGAGGAGGAAATCGGGCTGAATATTGTGAATACCATCGAATCCACGGGCACTCCACCAATGAGTGTTTCGACATATAAAATGTCATAAAAAAGATCGTACGAGAAGGAAAGCTAGATCGATACCTGGCCACCCATGATGATGAACAAAGGAAAAGAAGAACAACAGAAGATGTCGGAGCAACCGCGCGATCATCTCGAACGCCAGAAAGACATGTCCACATGATACATGGCGGATTCGCCAGGGGAGGAATCTCCAAATCATCTCGCAAAAGACATCTCAAAGGCGTATATCATGTCGTAGAAAAGGAGGAAGCACCCGACATCCCGGCGATCACTCTTACCAAGGAAGACGCATCCGACGTCGCATCAGGGCATGACGATCCTATGGTCAACACTATTATAATGGCAAACGCAAATCTTTACCGCACATTGATAGACCAGGGGAGCTCTGCCAATATCTTATTCAAATCCGTTTTCGACAAACTCCGCTTGGAAGAAAAAAACTCAGAGCATATCTGGACAGCCTGTTCGGGCTAGGAGATACCCCAGTTCAACCGATGGGATACATCTCGCTCCACACAACTTTTGGAAAAGGAAGTCAGTCAAGAACACTCAAAATAGATTACATCGTCGTCGACGTAAGCTCAGCCTATTATGCCCTAATAGGTCAGGCAACGTTAAATCAGCTCGGCGCAATAGTCTCGACTCTGCATCTATGCATGAGGTTCTCAACTGCAGGAGGAATAGCCACGATAAAGGTAGATCAGAAGATGGAGCGCTGCTGTTACAACAAAAGCCTAAACCTCAGAGGCAGCACAATTGAGCTCGGTGGAGTTCAGAGGCGGAAGGAGCTCCACCCACAACCTGAAGGAGAAATAGAGAAAATCCAAATCGGGGACACCCCGGACCAAACAACCAACATCGGCACACTCCTAAAAGGAGACATAAAAGAATCACTCATACAGTTTCTACGAGACAACGCCAACCTCTTTACGTGGAAGGCCGCAGACATGTCAGACATAGATCCCAAACTAATGTGCCACAAGCTAGCAGTCTACCCAGGATCTCGGCCGGTACAACAAAGGCGTAGAAAGCTAGGACCAGAACGCTCTCAAGCTGTGGAAGAACAGGTACGAGCTCTACTGGAGGCAGGTTTCATAAGAGAAGTCAAATACCCGCTATGGCTTTCTAATGTCGTTTTGGTAAAAAAAGTCAAATGGGAAGTGGAGAATGTGCACCGACTATACCGATCTCAACAAAGCTTGCCCGAAAGATCCTTATCCGCTCCCAAACATCGACGCTCTGGTAGATGCCTCCTCCGGATATAAATACCTCTCCTTCATGGATGCATACTCAGGATATAACCAAATCCCAATGTACCCACCCGACCAAGAAAAAACCTAATTCTTAACCCCAAAAGCAAATTACTGCTACATTGTTATGCCCTTCGGTCTTAAAAATGTAGGAGCCACTTACCAAAGATTAATGAACAAAGTTTTTTCGGATCACATCGGAAAGATCATGGAGGTCTACATAGACGACATGCTAGTAAAGACGCAAAACGAAGAGATGTTATTATCCGACTTGACACAAGTATTCAACACCATAAGACGACATGGCATGCGACTCAATCCCGTAAAATGTACCTTCACAGTAGAAACTGGTAAATTCTTGGGTTTTATGATCACACAGAGAGGAATCGAGGCAAACCCGGACAAGTGCAGGGCCGTACTCAATATGAAATGTCTGACTTGTATCAAATAGGTACAACAACTCAACGGGAGGTTGGCAGCCTTGTCCAGATTCCTGGCTGGATCAGCAATAAGATTTCTCCCCATCTACGCCACTCTAAGGAAGGCAAAAGAGTTTGAATGGACAGCAGAATGCGAGCAAGCCTTCCAAGACTTCAAAAAATTCCTGGGATGGCCACCTATATTAAGTCGGCCACAGGAAGGAGAACCACTCATATTGTACCTCGCGGTGGGAAATCGGGCAATAGCCTCAGCACTAGTCCGAGAAGACAACAGTGGGCAACAACCCATATACTTTATCAGCAAAGCATTACAAGGATCCAAGTTGAATTACCAGAAAATAGAAAAGTTTGCTTACGCTCTCATAATAACATCTCGATGACTTCGCCCATATTTCCAGTCTCACACCATTAAAGTTCAGACCAACCAACCCATAAAAGGGATCTTACAAAAAATAGACTTGGCAGGCAGAATCTTGCAATGGGCAGTCGAGTTGTCCAAATTCAACCTTCAATACGAAGCTCGGATGGCCATCAAATCTCAATATCTGGCCAACTTCATTGCGGAATTTACGGACACACCAGAAATCCCCGCAGAATGGAATCTATATGTGGATGGCTCCTCAAATAAAATGGGAAGTGGCGTAGGTGTAATAATTGAAAGCGACCAGGGAACCCAAATCAAACTCTCCCTCAAATTCGGGTTCACTGTCTCAAATAATCAAGCAAAATATGAGGCACTACTAGCTGGTTTGAAGCTGGCTAGGGAGGTTGGAGCTCAAAAACTTATCATCTTCAGTGATTCACAGGTAGTTACTTCACAAATAACAGGAAGCTACCAAGCCAAAGATCCCACTATGAAAAAGTACTTGGACAAAACCAGGGAACAGCTCAGACAACTCAGAGAGTATGAGGTTCATCACATACCCCGAGAACAAAACGCCCGGGCCGATGCACTCTCAAAACTAGCCAGCACCAAACCAGGAGGCAACAATAGAAGCCTCATAAAAGAAATTCTATAGAATCCATCAATCTCAGAAAAAGAAAAGGTCCTAGCCATAATAGGTCACGATCAGGGATTGATGACTCCCATAATTAACTACCTCAGAACAGAAGTTCTCCCCACAGATGAAAAGAGGCAAAGAGGTTAAAACGAGAAGCACAATACTACACCATCATAAATAATAATCTATACAAAAGAGGATTTTCAATACCACTGCTAAACTACGTGCCGACTTCCAACACAAAAGATGTCCTAGAAGAAGTACACAGTGGCATCTGTGGCAATCACCTCGGAGCGCAGGCACTCACCAAAAAAGTACTTCGGGTAGGATTCTATTGACCAACTCTACAAAAAGAAGCCATAGAATTTGTAAGGACATGCTCACCATGTCAGAAGCATGCCAACTTTCACACCGCTCCGCCAGAGAAACTCATCAGCATAACCTCACCTTGGCCATTCACAAAATGGGGACTCGACCCCCTCGGACCTTTTCCCCAAGGATCAAGACAAGTCAAATTCCTCATAGTAGGAATAGACTACTTCACAAAATGGATCGAGGTAGAATCCCTAGCCAGTGCCACAGCTCAAAGAAGTCAAAAATTCCTATATAGAAACATCGTCACAAGGTTCGAAGTTCCATACTCCATCACTACAGACAATGGTACCCAGTTCACGAACGCAGGCTTCAGAAAACTAGCGGCCGACCTGAATATAAAACAACAATTCACATCTGTTGAGAACCCCCAAGCCAATGGGTAAGCTAAAGCTGCTAACAAAGTCATACTAGCAGGGTTAAAATGAAGATTACAGAATGCAAAGGGAGCCTGGACTGAGGAGCTTCCGCAAGTCCTATGGGCATATCGAACGACTCCACATTCCACAACAAAGGAATCACCCTTCCGATTAGCTTACGGAATGGAGGCAACGATCCCAGTGGAGGTCGAAGAAGGATCACTCAGAGTAATCCATTTTAGCGAAAAGCCAATTCCCAACTTCAAAGGGAAGAGCTCGACTTACTTCCGGAAATCCGAGAAATTGCTCGGATAAGGGAAGAGACGTTGAAATGACGAATGGCCTCCAAATACAACCGAAAATTAATACAGTGGGTCTTTGCTGAGGACGACCTCATCCTAATTCAAAACGACATAGGAACAACCCGACCTGGAGAAGGAAAGCTAGCGGCAAATTGGAAAGGACCCTTCCGAGTCATAGAAGCACTAGGAAAGGGCTACTACAGACTTTCCGAACTCAACGGGCGAGAGCTCCCTAGGTCATGGCACGCCTGCAATCTAAGAAGGTACTATAGCTAGGGATGATAAAAGATCTTGGACAAAGCGCACTCTTTTTCCTGAAAAAGGTTTTTTAACGAGGCGCCCAGCCAAGACCTACAAATCACCCGACTTAGGAAATTAATCCCCCATGTATATTTGCGTTCTTTTTCAATAAAATTTGTTCAGATTCTCTACAAACGCTCAAGTCGTATTATTCTAAAACATTCATCTTCCGATTATAAGATCGACAGAAAGTGAAAACTAAAAATTCACTGCGCGATCACGATAAAAACGAGGGTTAAAACCCAAATTCTACAAAATCGGCAAAGATGAAAACAGAATAATGCAAGAAGTTATAGAAAGTGATCCATAGCAAGGACCTGACGAGGTCCTAATAAAATGGATTGCTATAAAATAACTTAAAAGACTGGCTGGCACAAAAAGTCAGACCAGCCACAACAACCCAAGTTATAAGTGAAGCCCTGGAAAGAGGTCTGGCCAACCCTATAAAAGAGGATTACTATAACTTCGAAGAGCCCGACATGATGAAGTCGGACTCCTACAAAAGTTACAAAAAGATAAATCCCTGAAAGAGACCTAAACAAGGTCCAAGAAAGAGGATTATCAAGTAACTCGACAGGGCCCGACATGACGAAGTCGGCTTGGAAAGATAAAGTTACAAAAGATAAATCCCTAAAAGAGACCTGAACTAGGTCCAAGAAAGAGGATTATCAAGTAACTCGACAGGGCCCGACATGTCGAAGTTGGCCCGGAAAGATAAAGTTACAAAAGGTAAATCCCCAAAAGAGATTTGAACAAGATCCAAGAAAAAGGATTACCTAGTGATGGAACAGGGACCGACATGAAGAAGTCAGACTAAAGCTACAAAAAGTTTTAAAAAGTAATCCGTAAAAAAGAGACTTGACAAGGTCCAAACAAAATGGATTACTAGAAATAACTTCCAAAAAGACCAACCGACATGAAGAAGCCAGCCCAGGGTGACCAAAAGCGACAGAGTTATAAAAAGTAAACCCAACGGGTTACTAGAAATAACTCAAGAAAAGATCAACTGAGAAAATCAACCAACAGAAGGGAGATAACTCGACCCGAAAGACCACGACCTCACCAAAATCAATGTACAAAGTATTCTATCAAAGAATACTTAAACAAACAACTAGCCTTAAAAGGGACACTTCAACTAAGGCAAGAAATAAACAAAGCACAAAGGCAATCAAAAGAGGTCGGATAAAAAACATTCTGAAGATTCCCAGTAAGTGCTAAAGAAAGCTGCAAGCAAGCATATCACAAAGAAACAAGGCAGTTACCATAAAACAAGACTCAAGAGGCCGTTTGAAGCTGACTCCAAGAGCAACTGGAGTATCCAAAGTCAGAGATCACAAACTTACAAAAATAAAGAGTTCAAAAGCCCACAAAAACCGGGCTATACACAAACATATTAGAAAAGTTATAGAGAATCCAAAGGCTTCCTAGTAGCAGCATCTTGGGGAGAAGGAGGGCGAGTCTGAAAGGGAACTGCGTCCACTATCCTGTCATTCCGGTTCAAAATCTGGACGTATGGATCAGATTCCGGCTGAGTAGCTTCAACTACCGAGGTTCAGGAAGGTGGGACAATAGAGGCTTTGGCAGAAGTGATCGGAGCAGGGATGACATCATCATCGTCATCGGGATCGTCAGGGACAATCTTACCATCCTTCACAATATTAACCAAGCTAAATAAAGCAAGATCAGCTCCCGGGGTGATAACCTGAACCTGCTCCTTCAAGTTCTCATAAGCAGCAGTTACGCTACCCACAAGATGACCTTGGAGCTCGGAATAATCAACCCAGACCGACTCTAGCTTCTCCCGAAGGCGCATCACTTCTCGGTAGGACGTGACGTAGCTTTCTTTGTGCTTTAAAGCCACATCCTCATCCAATAGCACAGAGGCCGCCAGGGCAAGAGAGCTGGCCTTCTCCCCCTCCAGCTCCTTCTTCAGTTTAGTCACCTCTGCTTCAAACTCCTCCTTTACACCCTTCATCCGATCAAATTCTTTCTTAGCTTCCTCCATAAAAGCTTTGGTAGCATGTAGAGGCAGATTTTGGGCAGTGCGATACAAAGCAACTCCCATATGAGCCATCTGAACACTACTCCAAGTTATAAAATCCAAGTGATGAAGGAGAGATACATCATCCATTGAAAGAGCACCATAAGGAGCAATCTGCTGGTCCACAAAAATAATAGGATCAAAATCTGGAGCATCTAGATTGAAGGGTTCAACAGTTTGAGGTCTTTCTGGAGGAGGGGAAGCCGAAGAAGAAACCACAGCAGCAGTAGAAGATTGAGGGTGATCCACTAATCGGACCCAAGGTGTAGGGATCATTCTCTTTGGGCCAGGAGAGCTCGGCACGGGCGGCTTCGAAGGAGCTTGGGAAGTTCCTTCCCCATCAGCCTGGGCCGAGATGTTTTGAGCTGTAGTAGCTTTCCTCGCTTTCTTGAAAGCCTTCATTGAATCATTATTTTTTGCCATCTCTGAAAAATGAAAAACAACAATTTATCAAACAGGGAGAAAAAATAGGAAGGAATTAACAAAACAAAATATATCAAGGCAGTACCCAAAGCAGTTCGAATAAGGGACGGATCTCCCAAAGACTTTTTAGTATCCAAATAAGGAGGTTCTCCCCAAATATCCTCCAAAACATTCACAAAGGCCTGCTCGACCTCGCTCAACATCTCCCAAGTATATCGGGATACCACTACGTTCCTCTGCCACTCTAGGGGAAAGCAGGGCTCATTATTTTCATCCAGAAAGAAAGGTCGGGCTCCTTCAACAGCCCGGACCTTAAAGTAGTTCTTAAAATCCCGGAAAGATTCGTCATACATGGAAAAAACCTTGTGCCCCTGAGCAGACCTAAAAGAAATCCAAGAAGCTTTTTTCTTGGTAGTCTCAGGCTTGATCAACACAAAAAGATACAGAAAAAGAGTTTGAGAGGGTGTAACACCAAATTCTTGAGAAACAAGCTGAAAAATCTTGATGAAACCCCACGAATTCAGATGGAGTTGCGAAGGGGCTACGTTACAAGACCATAGTAGGTTAGTTTCAAAAGAGGTAAAAGGAAAGGTGATGTTCATTTGGCTAAAAAAGAAATCATAAGCATAGAAGAAGGGACACTCTCCCTGGGACAGAGCGTAATTGCTCTCCTGATCCTCACTGCTATAGACACGATGATGCCTTCTAAGCATCACACAAAATTTGGAATCGACTAAAGAAACACATAGTAAGACAAGAGAGTCCAGCCAATCAGACATCCCTTCAGGAACCATAGGAGATGCCTCGATAATATTTTTTCGGGAAGACATGGCCAACTAGTCCTACAAACAAGAAAAAGATTGGATTACTAAAAAGGTAAAAACATCCCAGAATCAAATCAAAATAACTCGGACAACACAACCCAGCGCCAGTATAACAGATAAAAAGGAAAACCTCTAAACACAACCCAAAGTCCAGGGGCATCCTTTGGAGGCAATCGGAGAATAAGACTTTCAGGAAAATCTACAAGGCTAGCGTCTCAACAGAAACCCTTTCCAAGAAAAACAAACGCAAGGAAGATCGTATGAACCGCTAAAAGAAAAAAGGCTATAACAGTTCAGAAATCGGCAAAATAGCAGACAAAACCCTAAAGAGCCAAACCAGGGAGATATACTCAGAAGCATACGAAAGGACAAAGAAGGAAGCATACATCACAGTAACAAAACCAGGCGCAGTAAAAATGCAAGCTTTCCAACATGCACTCAGTCAAAATCAAAGCTTCAAAACCAAACACGACACAGCAGAATAGCAAGCAAAAAAAAAGAGAAGATAAACCAACCTGAAAAAAGGAGAAGTGTGTGGAGAGCAAAGACGAAATAGGTCAAGAGTTTCCGTCGAAAGCAAAAAGAGCACCTACAATCGCCAAGCAATGTCACAAAGAGAAACGCGAAGGGGCAGACGATAACAACAGAAGTGAGAAAGAAAAGGGGAAGTTATAGAGAGGAGAAAAAATCGTTTCTGTGTGTAAAAGTTCAAAAGAAAAAGAAGCAAAAAAAACGGGGCATTGAAAACCAATTAATAGGGGCATTAAAAACTTCGCACATTCCCAAGGCCAAAACACTAAATGCAAAAGCGCGCGCTTTCAGAGGAAACGAAACAGAAATGCTCCGCATTCAAAAAGGAACTCTACAAAGACAAGATCGACAAAATGCTCAAGTTCGGCTTCACCCAAAGAAGGTTCGAAGTCCTAAAACTAAGACTCAACCTCCAAACAAAGGCCGAGCTCAAGCAGGGGCACTGTTCATACCCTGGGTCGAGCTGTCTGACCCGAGATATTCTACAAACAAAGCGACCGACCTCTTCAGGTTAGGATGACCCGACCTCTCCTCAGAGAGCTCAGCCAAGTCACCAAGAAAGCCCGGTAAAGGGCCCAAATAGGGGAACACGACCCAAATCCACGGGCGGCCCAAGCCTAAAGAGATAAGGGCGGTTCCATTGAAGATACAAGGTCCTCACTCGAAGATAAGATAAGATAAGATAACTAACTTATCTTATCTAAAAAGGTCACTCCGCACCATTATAAATACACTGGAGCACCCAGGTATAACTCATACTCTGATTCTACTCAATACATGCTTAATACCCTTGCTAACTTAAGTATCGGAGTCCCTTGCAGGTACCCCCACCCTCAGGGGACAAAGGAATCAGCACCTCCATCAAGTCCCACAAATCGGATACCACCGTTTCGACCAGTACAAAAGATCTCATCCGAGATCGACCTACAGTTTCAGGTAACCCTCGGAACAGGTCGGATAATAACATCTCTTTGTTTTGCGTCTTTACTAGCATGTCATCTACGTAGACTTCCATGACCTTTCCGATGTGATCCGAAAAAACCTTTTTCATTAATCTTTGGTAAGTGGCTCCCGCATTTTTAAGACCGAAGGGCATGACAATGTAGCAGTAATTTTCCTTTGGGGTTAAGAATGAGGTTTTTTCTTGGTCGGGTGGGTACATTGGGATTTGGTTATATCCCGAGTATGCATCCATAAAGGAGAGGTATTTATATCCAGAGGAGGCATCTACCAGTGCGTCGATGCTTGGGAGTGGATAAGGATCTTTTGGGTAGGCTTTGTTGAGATTGGTATAGTTAGTGCACGTTCGCCACTTCCCGTTTGACTTTTTTACTAATACGACATTAGCAAGCCATAACGGGTATTTGACTTCTCTTATGAAACCTGCCTCCAGTAGTGCTCGTACCTATTCTTCCATGGCTTGAGAGCGTTCTGGTCCTAGCTTTCTATGCCTTTGTTGTACCGGCCGAGATCCTGGGTAGACTGCTAGCTTGTGGCACATTAGCTTGGGATCTATGCTTGGCATGTCTGCGGCCTTCCATGCGAAGAGGTCGGCGTTGTCTCGTAGAAACTATATGAGTGATTCTTTTATGTCTCCTTTTAGGAGTGTGCCGATATTGGTCGTTTGGTCCGGGGTATCCCCGATCTGGATTTTCTCTATTTCTCCTTCAGGTTGTGGGCGGAGCTCTTCCCGCATCTGAACTCCACCGATCTCAATTGTGTGGAATTCTTCTCCTCTGCCTCTGAGGTTTAGACTTTCGTTGTAACAGCGGTACGCCATCTTTCGATCTGCTTTTATCGTAGCTATTCCTCCTACAGTTGGGAAATTCATGCATAGATGCAGAGTCGAGACTATTGCGCTGAGCTGATTTAACGTTGTCCGACCTATTAAGGCATTGTAGGATGATCTTACGTCGACTACGATGTAATCTATTTTGAGTGTTCTTGACTGACTTTCTTTTCTGAAAGTTGTGTGGAGCGAGATGTATCCCATCAGTTGAACTGGGGTATCTCCTAGCCCGAACAGGCTGTCCGGATATGCTCTGAATTCTTTTTCTTCCAAGTCGAGTTTGTCGAAAGCAATTTTGAATAAGATATCGGCGGAGCTCCCCTGGTCTATCAATGTGCGGTGAAGATTTGCATTTCCCAGTATAATAATGATGACCATGGGATCGTCATGCCCTAATGCGATGCCCGATGCGTCTTCCTTGGTAAAAGTGATCGCCGGGATGACGGGTGCTTCCTCCATCTCTTCGACGTGATATACGTCTTTGAGATGACTTTTGCGAGATGATTTGGAGATTCCTCCCCCGGCAAATCCGCCGTGTATCATGTGGACATGTCTTTTTGGCATTCGAGATGATCGCGTGGATGGTCTGACATCTTCTGCTCTTCTTCTTTTTCTTTGTTCATCATCACGGGTGGCCAGATATCGATCTAGCTTTCCTTCTCGTACAAGCTTTTCTATGACATTTTTTAAGTCGAAACACTCATTGGTGGAGTGCCCGCGGATCCGATGGTATTCACAATATTTGGCCCGGTTTCCCCCTTATTTTTTGCCTTTGAGTGGCCGAGCTGGTGGTATTTTTTTGGTGTTGCAAACCTCTCTGTATACATCCACAAGAGATACCGGAGAGGGGTGTAATTGTGGTATTTTTTATTTTCTCTCCATGTCGATCTTCCTTCTTTCTGGAATCTTTGTCTTTATCCCGGGGGGTAAATCCGATCTTCGAGGTCTCTCCTAATCGGGAGTTTTCCTCCTTGTTGATGTACTTTTTCGCTTGTTCCTGCACCTCGTTCAGAGATGTGGGGTATTTCTTTGATACAGATTGACTAAAGGGCCCTTCTCATAAGCCATTAATGAGGCCCATAATAGCGGCTTCTGTTGGCAGGTTTTGTATGTCCAGGCGTGTCTTGTTGAATCTTTCCATGTAGTTGCACAGGGTTTCCCGTTCTCCTTGTTTGATTCCCAGTAATCTCGGAGCATGTTTAGCTTTGTCCTTTTGGATGGAGAATCTGGCCTGGAATTTCTTAGCCATGTCATCGAAAATTGAGATGGACCTAGGAGGGAGGTTGTCGAACCATCTAATTTCTGTTTTTGTTAAAGTAGTTGGAAAGGCTTTTCAACGAACTGCATCTGAGGCGTCGGTGAGATACATTCTGCTTCTGAAATTGTTGAGATGATGGCCGGGATCTGTAGTGCCGTCGTATGAGGTTATGTCTGGGAGTTTAAAGTCTTTTGGGATTTTCATCTTCATGATCTCCTTGGTGAATGGGTCTTGCTCCTTGCGGGAGCTATCTTCGGGAGTGGATCGTCTGGCTTTAGTCTTGACATCGGTTTCAAGTTTTAGGAGTTTGTTCTCCGATTCCCGGCGTCGCCTTATTTCCCTTTGTAGGTCTTTCTCGGCCTCTCGTCAGCGTAGGGCTTCTTCTTCAAGTTGTTTTAACCGGTCTTGAAATGCATCCATCTCCCTCGTTTGGGGAGTTCTTCTTGTTGTTGATTTGGGAAGTATCTTTTGGTGTGGTGTCCGCATTTTTATGCGGCATTCTTTCCTCTAGATCTGAGGTGTGGTCGTTGTCATGGTCATCCGCCATGGTGATGGGATGACTTCCAGGTTCCCCTGCAACGGCGCCAATGTTCCGAGGGTTACCTGAAACTATAAGTCGATCTCGGATGAGATCTTCTGTAGTTGTCGGAGTTACTGTGTCCGACTTGTTGGACTTGGTGGTGGTGTTGATTCCTTCATCCCCAGAGGGTGGGGGTAACTGCAGGGGACTCCGATGCTTAAGTTAGCAAGGGTATTAAACAGGTATTGAGTAGAATCAGAGTATGAGTTATACCTGGGTGCTCCAGTGTATTTATAATGGTGTAGAGTGACCTTTGCAGATAAGATAAGTTAGTTATCTTATCTTTATCTTTATCATTCATGGGAACCGCCCTCATCTTTATAGGCTTTAGGCTGCCTTTGGATTGGGGTCGTGTTCATCTATTTGGGCCCTTTATTGGGCTTTCCTGTGACTTGGCCGAGCTCTTTGAGAAGAGGTCGGGTCATCCTGACCTGAAGAGGTCGGTCGCTTTGTCTGTAGAACATCCCGGGTCGGACAGCTCGACCCAGGGTATGAACAGTAGCTAATAGAAATAAAAAGGGAAACAAAAACAAATAAACAAGTAAAAGAAAAATATTTACAATAACCAATAATAAGGCACACGTTTGCAATTCCCCAGCAAGGGTGCCATTTTGACGATCGGGCTTTCTATCGATAAAGAAATTCACAAATATAATCGTGTTGTAAGTATAGCTTCTAAACTGACAGAAAATCCTTTTGTACAAATGTTTGGTTGTCACAAGTAACAAACTCAATAAAAATAAATAACCGAAGTATTCTAACCTCGGGTCGTCTTCTCAAGGAATTACAGGGAAGTATGATTTATTATTGGTTATGAAAAACATTATTTTTGGATTTTTGAAAGGTTGAACAAGGAAAATAGATTGCAGGAATTAAATCAATAGCAAAGAAAAACTCTTGGTAAAGTATGAAAACTAGAAGTCCTATCCTAGTTATCCTTATCAATGGTGATGAGAATTATATTTTTGCTCCCACTAAGTCAACCTCTAACTATGAAGGCAAGTCAAGTGGATAAATTAATTTAACACCTAAAGTCCTAGTCAACTCCTGAGGAAAGACTAGAGTTATAGGAATCTAAATCAATCAGCAAAGATATCAATTATCAATCACGATGAGTTTGACAACTCAAGAGTTACCAATTAATCAACACAAGCCAAGAATGTAGAAAGCTAAATAAAAATCATAGATCTGAAACACCTCAAATTGCATTAATAAAAAATCAATCCAAACATAAAGAGTTCATAAACTAAATTGAGAAAATAAATAAAAGGAACATTGAACCTGTAAATTAAGAAGAAGAAATATTCCTAAATCCTTTAAGAGGAATCCTAATCCTAATAGAAATCCTAAATCCTAAGAGAGAGAAGAGAACCTCTCTCTCTAAAAACTACATTTAAACCTAAAATCGTGTGTATGAATGTATGTTCTATGAAGTATTCTTGATGAATGGATGGATTCTCCAATTTATAGCCTTTAATCTGTGTTCTCTGGGCTTGGATCTGGACCAAAAAGGGTCCAGAAGTTGCTGGGGCCGACTTTTGCAATTTTCTGCACGTGGGGTCCGTCACGCGTCCGCGTGGGTCACGCAGTCGCGTCATCTGAAGTTTTGCTTTTACACGCGGCCGTGTCATTCACGTGTCCGCGTTAGTTGTGTTTCTCGTGAGTCACGCATTCACGCAGATGCCAATTTACGCAAAGCACGCGTTCGCGTCGCCCATGCGCTCGCGTCGTTGCCAGTTTCTTCAAAAACTCCATTTTGTGCTTTCCTTCCATTTTGTATGTTTCCTTTCCATTCTTTAAGCCATTTCCACCTTATAAAGCCTGAAAGTACTCAACACACAGATCACGTCATTGAATGGTAATAAAGGATAATTAAATTTAATATTTTAAAGCATAGGAAACATGTTTTCTCATATATCATAAAACAAGGAAGGAATAGTAAAACCATGCAATTTACATGAATAAGTGGGTGAAGATTTGATAAAAACACTCAATTTAAGCACAAGATGAATCATAAAATAGGGGTTTATCACCATTCAAGTATGTTTTTTTATTTTTTTTAGTTATTTAGTAAATAATTATTGATGTTAATTATGGATCTATTTATTGTTTATTGTTGTTGATTATATCTTGTTGATGATTATATTGGTTAATTATAATTTATTGATTTTTGGCAACGTAATATATAAATTTAGTGGTGGATTGATGGGTTTTTTTTGTTATTGTTGTTTATAGTTCTTTTTGTTGGATAGGGAATAGGTTGATTAGGTTATGTGAATTCAGGATAGTTGATGTTTTTATATTGTTGTTGTTTCATATTTTTTTAGGGTGGTTTAGTCAAATACACCATTAGAAACACAATCCTCGCAAGAACAAGGATCAACTATTGACGGATTGTTATTCTTATTGTGTCAAATTAAGATACTATTGTAATAGTACTGACTAATTTTATGTCTTTTTAGTAGTTATTTTTAGAATTTGAGACTTGATTGTTCTTAAAATCTCACTGAGGATATGTATTTCAAATTTTAATTTTAGGTTTTTGATATTTTATATTGTATATTTACATAAGATCGATCCTATTGATTCAGCCAATGATTCATCGGTTGAACCAATGAACCAGTGAACTGATAACATGATCAGTTCGATCACCGGTTCAGTTCTAACAACTATGAGACTAAGGTTTGGTTTGGTGAAATTTTTTGACGAGGCAAGTACAAGCTCTTCATCAAGGTTCTGAGAACCGAACCAGTCGTAAATCAATCATCAACACAATAAAAATTATGGAACATGTTTATTGCTATAATATATAATTATTTAATAGTTAATACATTTATAGTTAATACTTTTTGTCGTCTATCATTGGCATTTCACTTCAATATTTTCCCACATTTTTTAATACTTGACCTACTTAAATAAATAAAAAATACAATACATATAATGATTGACAATCAGAGATAACCAATCATTAATATTTTTAGTAGAACTGAGTTTTGCTAGAGAAAGTGATATTTCAAGGACATCAATAGGATGCTCTTTCCCGTCTTGACTTGTCACAAACTCTGTAGCAAGAGTATCCTGCCCAATGTTGGTTTTAAAAATGAACTTTGATCTAATGTGTTCATACCCTGGGTTGAGCTGTCCGACCCGGGATGATTAGCAACGAGACGACCGACCTCCTCAGGTCAAGCTACCCAACCTCTTCTCTAAGAGCTCGGCCAAATTGCCAGGGAAGCCCAATAAAGGGCCCAAATAGAGGAACGCGACCCAAATCCAAAGGCAGCCCAAGCCTATAGGGATAAGGGCGGTTCTCATGAAGATAAGATAAGATAAGATAAGATAACTAACTTATCTCATCTGAAAAGGTCACTCTACACCATTATAAATACACTGGAGCACCCAGGTATAACTCACACTTTAATTCTACAAAAAACGTATTTAATACCCTTGCTAACTTAATCATTGGAGTCCGTTGCAAGTACCACCACTCTCTGGTGACAAAGGATCAGCAGCATTGGCAGTCCAACAAGTCGGACGCGACGGATCTGGCTATCACCTACACGTCGGACACGTCATCTCCAACCAGCACAGAAGATCTCGACCGAGATCGACCTACAGTTTCAGGTAACTGATGTGTGGAAGACGATCCAACACAAAACTCACCGGCAAGTGTACCGGGTCGCATCAAGTAATAATAACTCACATGAGTGAGGTCGATCCCACAGGGATTGAAGGATTGAGCAATTTTAGTTTAGTGGGTGATTTAGTCAAGCGAATCAAGTTTTAGTTGAGTGATTTGTGTTTAACAGAAAGTAAATGACATTAAATGTAAAGGGGGAAGGGAAAAGTGCAGTAAATTGAAGAACAGAATTGTAAATGTGCAGAATCTTAAAGAGCAAGAAAGTAAATGACTGAAACTTAAAGTGCAAGAAACTTAAATTGCAGTAACTTAAAGGGCAAGAAAGATAAATGACTTGAATATAAAAGGGAATTGAGGAATGGGATTGCAAGATCTAAACAAAGCTGAAGTAAATTGTAGCAAGAGATTGAGCAGAATTTAAATCAGGAGCTAGTAGCATTCAAACAGAATTGAAATAAATTGCAGCAGAGGTTCACAGAAGAACCAAGAGTGAATTATGATCTCAGGATCCCAAGGGCTTAGGTAGCAGAGCCTAAAACCCAATTTCCTTCCCCGATCTGAATTAACTAAGCAATTAACAGAAAATTTAAGATGAAGCAGTAGAAGAACAGATTTAGAATTCGATTATGCAGAAAATGAAGTGCAAAGAGCTCGAATGGGAATTGGGACAGAATTTCCCCAATTTCACACACCCAATGCTCAGAAAACAGAAGAGTAGACTTGCCCAAGAGAAGTGAGGAAGGAGATCAATCAATTCTCCTTTGATCCTCTTGGTGCTCGGACAAATCTCTCAAGAAAGCTCAAAGACAAAAGTTAAAAGCTCAAAATGAAAGCAAAATTTCAAAGCTCAAAGTAAAGGTAGCTAAAAGTCCCCCTAATTACATCAAACTAAGTCCTATTTATACACTTTCTATTCTTGGATAATGGGATTTGGATGGGCTTTTGGATTGGTGAAGAAATGAATTCAAATGAATTTTTAATTTGAATTTTGGCCCAAAAACCACTCCCAGGAGGCTGCCCTGCCCTTGTGGAGGGCAGGACAGAAAAATGAAGCTTGGTGCATGGATTTGGTGCGGCCATGTGTGAGTCTGGCACGAGGTTGGTGCGCCAGAGGCTGCCCTGCCCGCGCCAAGGGCAGGGCGGGAAAGTTTGGTGCGGCAGGGAGCGTTGTGCGTGCGGATGGTGCTGCCAGGGGGCGTGAGTGCGTGCGGATGGTGCTGCCAGGAATGAAAAACGCTGCCCTGCCCGTGCCAAGGGCAGGGCAGGATCGGTTTGGTGCGCCAGGGAGGAAACGCGCGCGCCAGATGCTGCCAGGACGAGGAAATTGGTGCGCCAGAGTGAGAAATGGTGCGCCAAGACCGTGCCAATTCAAATGCTGCCCTGCCCGCGCCAAGGGCAGGGCAGGGTTGCCATATTGCACGCCCGTGTTCGAACCTGGGCCGATGCAAACACGCTTCTTTTTCTCTTGGCTTTTTGGCACGCTAGTCACCCTTAGTCTTTGGCTTCCTCATGGTCCCTTGCTCGAGCCTTGTAGCATGCATAGTTGATATTTT
Organism: Arachis duranensis; assembly: GCF_000817695.3. Taxonomy (NCBI): domain Eukaryota; kingdom Viridiplantae; phylum Streptophyta; class Magnoliopsida; order Fabales; family Fabaceae; genus Arachis; species Arachis duranensis. Next base: position 50,247,345 of record NC_029781.3, read on the forward strand.
CTTCTTGATTTTCTTCCTCATGGAGCCCGATTCTGCTCTCCACAAGGGCAGGGCAGAGTTGCCTATGCTTGCTTGGTCACCTAATGCTGCCCTCCTAAAGGGCATTCTGCCCTTGTGGAGGGCAAGGTTGCTTCCCTCATTAGTTGCGGCACGCTTCTCTCCTCTTTGGCCACGCTTTCCTTTTCTTGTGTCACGCTTCTTAGGCCACGCTTTTCATTTTCTTTTCTTTTCTTCACCTA
>NC_029781.3:50252434-50260309 GCF_000817695.3 Arachis duranensis
CTGCTCTCCACAAGGGCAGGGCAGAGTTTGCTTCTCTTGGTTCCAAGGCATCATTTTGTGCTCTGCCCTTGGAGTGGGCAGGGCAGAGTTGCCTAAGCATGCTTGGTCACTTAATGCTGCCCTCCTAGAGGGCAGTCTGCCCTTGTGGAGGGCAAGGTTGCTTCCCTCATTAGTTGCGGCACGCTTCTCTCCTCTTTGGCCACGCTTTCCTTTTCTTGTGTCACGCTTCTTAGGCCACACTTTTCATTTTCTTTTCTTTTCTTCACCTAAAATAAACCAAACAACCACTCAAAGTATCACTAAATTCAAGAGGCTTATAAATCAATTAAAATGCAATTAAAATTAGCTTAAACCTCATGATTTAACATTAATTTCATGGTGGTTGCTTGATTTAGAGAAGTTGTGCATTTTCACTCCAAATCACTTACTTAGAATGCAAGAAAGTGCATAAATGCTAGCTAAACAAGTGAAATTAGCTTGAAAAATGGGTATATGATGACTTGTCATCAGTAACCCTCAGAACATTGGCGCTATTGCCGGGGAATCTGGAAGTCATCCCATCACCATGGCGAATGACCATGACAACGACCACAATTCAGATCTAGAGGATAGAACGCCGCACAAAAATGCAGACACTACACCAAAAGATACTTCTCAACTTAACAATAAAAAGAATTCTCCAAACGCAGGAGCCATGGAGGTGCTTCAAGACCGTTTAAAACAACTTGAAGAAGAAGCCCTACGTCAACGAGAAGCTGAGAAAGACCTACAGAAAGAAATAAGGTGACACCGAGAATTGGAGGACAAACTCCTAAAACTCAAAGTCGATCTCAAGACCAAAGCCAACTGATCCCCTCATGAAGACAGCTCCCGCAAGGAACAAGATCCATTCACCAAGGAGATCATGAAGACCAAAATCCCAAAAGACTTTAAACTCCCAGATATGACTTTATACGACGGCACTATAGATCCCGGCCACCATCTCAACAACTTCAGAAGTAGAATGTACCTCATCGATGCCTCAGATACAGTTCGTTGCAAAGCCTTTCCGACTACTTTAACAAAGACAACAATTAGAAGGTTTGACAATCTATCTCCTAGGCCCATCTCAAGCTTCGACGACCTAGCCAAAAAGTTTTTTGCCAGATTCTCCATCCAAAAAGGCAAGGCTAAGCACGCTCCTAGTCTATTAGGAATCAGATAAGGAGAACAGGAAACTCTCCGCAACTACACGGAAAGATTCAACAAAACGTGCCTAAACATACAGAACCTACCAACAGAGGCTGCCATTATGGGCCTCAACAATGGCTTGCGAGAGGGACATTTTAGTCAATCTATATCGAAAAAACACCCCACATCTCTGAACGAAATGCAAGAACGAGCAGAGAAGTACATCAACATGGAGAAAAACTCTCGACTAGGAGAGACCTTGAAATCCTGATTCACCTCCCGGGATAAGGACAAAGAATCCAAAAAGAAGGAAGATAGACATGGAGAAAAAATAAAAAAAATACCACAATTACACCCCTTCGGGTGTCTCTCGTGGATGTCTATAGAGAGGTTTGCAACACTGAAAAATACTTCCAGCTCGACCACTCAAAGGCAAAAAAGGAGGAGGAAATCGGGCTGAATATTGTGAATATCATCGAATCCGCGAGCATTCCACGAATAAGTGTTTCGATTTAAAAAATGTCATAGAAAAACTAGTAAGAGAGGGGAAGCTAGATCGGTATCTAGCCACCCGGGACGATGAGCAAAGAAAAAGAAGAAGAGTAGAAGATGTCAGACAAACCGAGCGATCACCTCGTACACCAGAAAGACATGTCCATATGATACACGGTGGATTTGCCGGGGGAGGAATCTCCTAATCATCTCGCAAAAGACATCTTAAGGACGTATATCATGTTGAAGGGAAGGAGGAAGCACCCGACATCCCTGCGATTACTTTAACCAAAGTAGACGCATCCTGCATTATATCAGGACACGACGATCCCATGGTCATCACTGTTATACTGGCAAACGCAAATCTCCACCGCACACTAATAGACCAAGGGAGCTCCGCCGACATCTTGTTCAAAACTACCTTCGACAAGCTCAGTTTGGAAGAAAAAGAACTTAGAGCATATCTGAACAGCCTGTTCGGACTAGGAGACACCCCAGTTCAACCGCTGGGATACATCTCACTGCACACAACTTTTGGAAAAGGAAACCAGTCAAGAACACTCAAGATAGATTACATCATGGTCGACGTAAGTTTAACCTACAATGCCTTAATAGGTCGTACAACATTGAATTAGCTCGGCGCAATAGTCTCGACTCCATATCTATGCATGAAATTTCCAACTGTAGAAGGGATAGCTACAATAAAAGCATATTAGAAGACAGCGCGCCGCTGTTACAACAAAAGTCTAGAGAAAGTCCAGAGGTATAGACATGTCAGGCATAGACCCCAAGTTAATGTGCCACAAACTAGCAGTCTACCCAAGATCTCGGCCAGTGCAACAGAGGCGCAGAAAGCTCAGACCAGAACACTCTCAAGCCGTGGAAGAGCAGGTACAAGCTCTACTGGAGGCAGGATTCATAAGAGAAGTCAAATACCCACTATGGCTAGCTAACATCGTCTTGGTGAAAAAATCAAACGGGAAGTGGCGAATGTGCACCGACTATACTGATCTCAACAAAGCCTTCCCAAAAGATCCTTATCCACTCCCAAGTATCGACGCACTGGTCGATGCTTCCTCCTGATATAAATACCTCTCGTTTATGGACGCATATTCGCGATAGAATCAAATCCAATGTATCCACCCGACCAAGAAAAAATTTCCTTCTTAACCCCAAAAGCAAACTATTGCTACATCATCATGCCTTTCGGTCTTAAAAATGCGGGAGCTACTTATCAGAGATTAATGAATAAGGTCTTTTCGGATCACATCAGAAAAATCATGGAAGTCTACGTAGACGACATGCTAATAAAGACACAAAATGAAGAGACGCTGTTCCAACCTGACCCAAGTATTCGACACTATAAGACAGCATGGCATACGACTCAATCCCGCAAAATGCACCTTCGCAGTAGAAGCTGGCAAATTCTTGGGTTTTATGCTCACACAGAGAGGAATCGAGGCAAACCCGGATAAATTTCGGGCCATACTCGACATGAAGAGTCCGACTTGTGTCAAAGAGGTACAACAACTCAATGGGAGGCTGGCAGCCTTGTCCAGGTTTATAGCCGGATCGGCAATAAGATCTCTCCCCTTCTACGCCACTCTAAGGAAGGGAAAGAAGTTTGAATGGACAACAGAGTGCGAGCAAGCCTTCCAAGATTTCAAAAAATTCTTGGGACAGCCACCTATCCTAACTCGGCCATGGGAAGGAGAACCACTCATATTGTACCTCACGGTAGGAAGTCGGACAGTAGCCTCAGCACTAGTCCGAGAAGACGACAGCGGGCAACAACCCGTATACTTCATCAGTAAAGCATTACAAGGATCCGAGCTAAACTACCAAAAAATAGAAAAGTTCGCTTACGCTCTCATACTAACATCTCGATGACTTCGTCCATACTTCCAAGCCCACACCATTAGGGTTCGGACCAACCAGCCCATAAAAGAGATCTTACAGAAAACAGACCTGGCGGGCAGAATCTTGCAATGGGCAGTTGGTGCACGAAATTGTGATCATCAATGGCGCCATCAACATGGTACGCTCAATTGCAATCTCAACTCTTTATCACAACTTCGCATAACTAACCAGCAAGTGCACTGGGTCGTCCAAGTAATAAACCTTACGCGAGTAAGGGTCGATCCCACGGATATTGTTGGTATGAAGCAAGCTATGGTCATCTTGTAAATCTCAGTCAGGCAGATTCAAATGGTTATAGGTGATTTATGAATAATGCATAAAATAAAGATAGAGATACTTATGCAATTCATTGGTGAGAATTTCAGATAAGCGTATGGATATGCTTTGTCCCTTCCGTCTCTTTGCTTTCCTACTGTCTTCATCCAATCCTTCTTACTCCTTTCCATGGCAAGCTGTATAATGGGCATCACCGTTGTCAATGGCTACAGTCCCGTCCTCTCAGTGAAAATGTTTAACGCGCTCTGTCACAGCACGACTATTCAGTTGTCGGTTCTCGATCATGTCGGAATAGAATCTAGTGATTCTTTTGCGTCTGTCACTAACGCCCCACAATCGCGAGTTTGAAGCTCGTCACAGTCATTCAATCCTTGAATCCTACTCAGAATACCACAGACAAGGTTTAGACCTTCCGGATTCTCTTGAATGCCGCCATCAATTCTAGCTTATACCACGAAGATTCTGATATGCGCTCGGTCTAAGGTAGAACGGAAGTGGTTGTCAATCACGCGTTCATAAGGATGGATGATGATGAGTGTCACGGATCATCACATCCATCAGGCTGAAGTGCAATGAATATCTTAGAACAAGAATAAGCTGAAGTGAATAGAAGAACGATAGTAATTGCATTAATACTCGAGGTACAGCAGAGCTCGACACCTTAATCTATGGTGTGTAGAAACTCCACCGTTGAAAATACATAAGAACAAGGTCTAGGCATGGCCGAGAGGCCAGCCTCCATGATCTAAGGACTAGGCGTCCAAAGATGATCCTAAGATCTAAAGTGATCAAAAGATTCAAGTGATCAAACGACGAAAATACAATAGCAAAAGGTCCTACTTATAGAGAACTAGTAGCTAGGGTTTACAGAAATGAGTAAATGACATAAAAATCCACTTCCGGGCCCACTTGGTGTGTGCTTGGGCTGAGCATTAAAGAATTTTCGTGTAGAGACTCTTCTTGGAGTTAAACGCCAGCTTTTGTGCCAGTTTGGGCGTTTAACTCCCATTCTTGTGCCAGTTCCGGCGTTTTACGCCAGAATTCTTGAGCTGACTTGGAACGCCTGTTTGAGCCATCAAATCTCGGACAAAGTATGGACTATTATACAGTGCTGGAAAGCCCAGGATGTTTACTTTCCAAAGAAGTTGAAAGCGTGCAATTGGGCTTCGGTAGCTCCAGAAAATTCACTTCGAGTGCAGGGAGGTCAGAATCCAACAGCATCTGCAGTCCTTTTCAGCCTCTGAATCAGATTTTTGCTCAGGTCCCTCAATTTCAGCCAGAAAATACCTGAAATCATAGAAAAACACACAAACTCATAGTAAATTCTAGAAAAGTGAATTTTAACTAAAAACTAATAAAAATATAATAAAAACTAACTAAAACATACTAAAAACATGCTAAAAACAATGCCAAAAAGCGTATAAATTATCCGCTCATCACAATACCAAACTTAAATTGTTGCTTGTCCTCAAGCAACTGAAGATTAAATAAGATAAAAAGAAGAAAATATGCAATAAATTCCAAAAACATCTATGAAGATCAGTATTAATTAGATGAGCGGGGCTTTTAGCTTTTTGCCTCTGAACAGTTTTGGCATCTCACTTTATCCTTTGAAATTTAGAATGATGGGCTTCTATAGGAACTCAGAATCCAGATAGTGTTACTGATTCTTCTAGTTAAGTATGATGATTCTTGAACACAGCTACTTTATGAGTCTTGGCCGTGGCCCAAAGCACTCTGTCTTCNNNTGGGTGAACCTTTTCAGATTGTGACTCAGCTTTGCTAGAGTCGCCAATTAGAGGTGTCCAGGGTTCTTAAGCACACTCTTTTTGCCTTGGATCATAACTTTATTTTTTTCTTTTTCCTTTCCCCTTTTTTCATTTTTTTTTTGAATTCACTGCTTTTTCTTGCTTCAAGAATCATTTTTATGATTTTTCAGATCCTCAGTAACATGTCTCCTTTTTATCATTCTTTCAAGAGCCAACATTCATGAACAACAAATTCAAAAGACATATGCACTGTTCAAGCATACATTCAGAAACCAAAAGTATTGCCACCACATCAAAATAATTAATCTGTTATAAAATCCAAAATTCATGCAATTCTTCTCTTTTCCAATTAAGAACATTTTTCAATTAAGAAAGGTAATGGATTCATAGGACATTCATAACTTTAAGGCATAGACACTAAGACACTAATGATCATAAGACACAAACATAGATAAACATAGGCATAAATATTCGAAAAACAGGAAAATAAAGAACAAGGAGATTAAAGAACGGGTCCACCTTAGTGATGGCAGCTTGTTCTTCCTCTTGAAGATCTTATGGAGTGCTTGAGCTCCTCAATGTCTCTTCCTTGCCTTTGTTGCTCCTCTTTCATGACTCTTTGATCTTCTCTAATTTCATGGAGGAGAATGGAATTTTCTTGGTGCTCCACCCTTAGTTGTCCCATGTTGGAACTCAATTCTCCTAGGGAGGTGTTGATTTGCTCCCAATAGTTTTGTGGAGGAAGGTGCATCCCTTGAGGTATCTCAGGGATTTCATGGTGAGTGAGATCTCTTATTTGCTCCATCCTCTTCTTAGTGATGGGCTTGTCTTGCCAAGGTAGAGGACTTGTCCGCCACCTTATAAAGTTCTTGAGATATAACCTCATGAACTTCTACTTCCTCTCCAATCATGATGCTATGAATCATGATGGCCCAGTCTATAGTAACTTCGGACCGGTTGCTAGTGGGAATGATTGAGCGTTGGATAAACTCCAACCATCCCCTAGCCATGGGCTTGAGGTCATTCCTTCTCAGTTGAACCGGCTTTCCTCTTGAATCTCTCTTCCATTGAGCACCCTCTTCACAAATGTCTATGAGGACTTGGTCCAACCTTTGATCAAAGTTGACCCTTTTTGAGCTTGAAGGGGACCTCGGGGCTCACCTTCTTATTGGCCACAACTTCATAGAAGTGGTCTTGATGCACCCTTGAGATGAATCTCTCAATCTTCCAGGACTCGGAGGTGGAAGCTTTTGCCTTCCCTTTCCTCTTTCTAGAGGTTTCTCCAGCCTTAGATGCCATAAATGGTTATGGAAAAATGAAAAGCAACACTTTTACCACACCAAACTTAGAAGGTTTGCTCGTCCTCGAGCAAAAGAACAAAGAAGAGAGTAGAAGAAGAAGAAAAATAGGAGATGGAGGGGGCTTTGTGGTTCGGCCAAGGGGGAGAAGTAGTGTTTAGGTTGTCTGAAAATGAAGGAGTGAAGAAGGGTTTATATAGGGGTGGAGAGGGGGTAGGGTTCGGCCATTATGGGTGGGTTTGAGAGGGAAAGTGGTTTGAATTTGAATGGTGAGGTAGGTGGGGTTTTATGAAAGATGGATGTGAGTGGTGAAGAGAATGGTGGGATTTGATAGGTGAGGGGTTTTGGGGGAAGAGGTATTGAGGTGATTGGTGAATGGGTGAAGAATAGAGAGAGTGGTGGGGTAGGTGGGATCCTGTGGGATCCACAGATCCTGAGGTGTCAAGGATAATTCATCCCTGCACCAAGTGGCGAGCAAAAATGCTTTTTATGCCAATTCTAGCGTTAAACGTCGGGCTGGTGCCTATTTCTGGCGTTTAACGTCAGCTTCTTGCCCTTTCCTGGCGTTTAACGCCAGTCTGGTGCCCCTTTCTGGCGTTAAACGCCCAAAATGGTGCCAAACTGGGCGTTAAACACCAGCAAGTTTTTCCTCCAGGGTGTGCTATTTTTCTTTCTGTTTTTCATGCTGTTTTTGCTTTTTCAATTGATTTTGTGACTTCCCATGATCATCAACCTATAGAAAACATAAAATAACAAAGGAAAATAGATAAATATAACATTGGGTTGCCTTCCAACAAGCGCTTCTTTAATGTCAGTAGCTTGACAGTGGGCTCTCATGGAGCCTCACAGATACTCAGAGCAATGTTGGCACCTCCCATCACCAAACTTAGAGTTTGAATGTGGGGGTTCAACACCAAACTTAGAAGTTGGTTGTGGCCTCCCAACACCAA
>NC_029781.3:50260618-50263569 GCF_000817695.3 Arachis duranensis
GTATTGAGAACTTCCCAGGGTCCTGTCTCTTTTGAGGTAGTTTCTGCCTAGACAAGTCAGCCAGTTCTTTGATGAGCAAAGGGGGTTCATCCTCCCAAGTCTCATTACCAAATAACTTGTCATTTAGCTTCATGATTGCTCCAAGGTACTTAGCAACTTGCTCTTCAGTGACATCTTCATGCTCTTCAGAGGAAGAATACTCATCAGAGCTCATGAATGGCAGAAGTAAATTCAATGGAATCTCTATGGTCTCAGTGTGAGCCTCAGATTCCCATGGTTCCTCATTAGGGAACTCATTGGAGGCCAGTGGACGTCCATTGAGATCTTCCTCAGTGGTGCTCACTGCCTCTTTCTCCTCTCCATGTTTGGCCATGTTGATGGCCTTACACTCTCCTTTTGGATTCTTTTCTGTATTGCTTGGAAGAGTACTAGGAGGGAGTTCAGTAACTTTCTTACTCAGCTGACCCACTTGTGCCTCCAAGTTTCTAATGGAGGACCTTGTTTCAGTCATGAAACTTTGAGTGGTTTTGATTAGATCAGAGACCATGGTTGCTAAGTTAGAATGGCTCTGCTTAGAATTCTCTGTCTGTTACTGAGAAGATGATGGAAAAGGCTTGCCATTGCTAAACCTGTTTCTTCCACCATTATTGTTGTTGAAAACTTGTTGAGGTCTCTGTTGATCCTTCCATGAGAGATTTGGATGATTTCTCCATGAAGGATTATAGGTGTTTCCATAGGGTTCTCCCATGAAATTCACCTCTTCCATTGAAGGGTTCTCAGGATCATAAGCTTCTTCTTCAAATGAAGCGTCCTTAGTACTGCCTGGTGCAGCTTGCATTCCAGATAGACTTTGAGAAATCATATTGACTTGCTGAGTCAATATTTTGTTCTGAGCCAATATGGTATTCAGAGTATCAATCTCAAGAACTCCTTTCTTCTGATTCGTCCCATTTTTCACAGGATTTCTTTCAGAAGTGTACATGAATTGGTTATTTGCAACCATTTCAATGAGTTCTTGAGCTTCTGCAGGTGTCTTCTTCAGATGAAGAGACCCTCCAGCAGAGCTATCCAATGACATCTTGGACAGTTCAGACAGACCATCATAGAAGATACCTATGATGCTCCATTCAGAAAGCATGTCAGAGGGACACTTTCTGATCAATTGTTTGTATCTTTCCCAAGCTTCATAGAGGGTTTCACCTTCCTTCTGTCTGAAGGTTTGGACTTCCACTCTAAGCTTACTCAATTTTTGAGGTGGAAAGAACTTTGCCAAGAAGGCATAGACTAGCTTTTCCCAAGAGTTCAGGCTTTCTTTAGGCTGTGATTCCAACCATATCCTAGCTTTGTCTCTTACAGCAAAAGGGAATAGCATAAGTCAGTAGACCTCAGGGTCAACCCCATTAGTCTTGACAGTGTCACAGATTTACAAGAATTCAGCTAAAAACTGATGAGGATCTTCGAATGAAAGTCCATGAAACATGCAATTCTGTTGCATTAGAGAAACTAATTGAGGCTTAAGCTCAAAGTTGTTTGCTCCAATGGCAGGGATAGAGATGCTTCTCCCATAGAAGTCGGGAGTAGGTGCAGTAAAGTCACCCAGCACCTTCCTTGCATTGTTGGCATTGTTGTTGTTTTTGGCTGCCAAGTCTTCTTCTTTGAAGAATTCTGTTAGGTAGTTGTGCTTTAGCTTCTCTTAGCTTTCGCTTCAAGGTCCTTTCAGGTTCAGGGTCAGCCTCAACAAGAATGCTTTTGTCTTTGCTCCTGCTCATGTGAAAGAGAAGAGAACAAGAAAATATGGAATCCTCTATGTCACAGTATAGAGGTTCCTTGAGGTGTCAGAGGAATAGAAGGAAGAGGTAGAAGAATTATGATGTGAGAAGAATGGAAGAAATTTTCGAAAATAAATTTAAAAAGATTTTAAAAAAGAATATTGAAAATTGATTGATGATTTTCGAAAACTAAGAGTGGGAAAGAAATTAAGTGATTTTTGAAAAAGATTTTGAAATTAGAAATCAAAAAGGTATGATTGAAAACTTATTTTGAAAAAGATGTGATTGAGAAGATATGATTGAAAAGCAATTTAAAAAGATTTGATTTTTAAAATCAATGACTTGGCTAACAAGAAAAGATATGATTCAAACATTAAACCTTTCTCAACAGAAAAGGCAACATACTTGAAATGTTGAATCAAATCATTAATTGTTAGCAAGTATTTTTGAAAATGGAAAGAAATTGATTTTGAAAATATATGATTGAAAAGATATGATTTGAAAAAGATTTGATTTTGAAAAATTATGAAAACTTAAAAAAAATTTGAATTAAAAACGAAACCTTCCCTCTTGTGCCATCCTGGCATTAAACGCCTTGAATAGTATACATTCTGGCGTTTAACGCCCAAAATGCTACCCTTTTTGAACACCCACCTTTTTCTGTGTAATTCCTCTGCTGAATGTTCTGAATCTTCAATTCTCTGTATTATTGACTTGAAAAGACACAAATTAAAACTTTTTGGATTTTTAATAATGAGGAATAATCAGAATGCAACTAAAATCAAATAAACAATGCATGCAAGACACCAAACTTAGAAGTTTGTATACTACTGACACTAACAAATTGAGAATGCATTTAGCAGTTTGTATACCATTGACACTAACAAAATGAGAATGCATATGAGAAACAACAAAACACTCAAGATAAGAGAATTTAAAGATCAGAGCAAGTAAATCATCAAGAACAACTTGAAGATCAATGAAGACACATGATAAATGCAAGAAGAACAGAAACATGCAATTGACACCAAACTTAAAATGAGACACTAGACTCAAACAAGAAATATTTTTGGTTTTTATGATTTTATAATTTTTTTTGGTTTTTTCAAAAATTATGTGGAAAAAGAAAATAAAGAGGATCAAAACTTTTAATAAGAATTCCAGGAATCATGCAATGTTAGT
>NC_029781.3:50263758-50263986 GCF_000817695.3 Arachis duranensis
AGAAAAATACCTAATCTAAGCAACAAGATAAACCGTCAATTGTCCAAACTCAAACAATTCCCGGCAACGGCGCCAAAAACTTGGTGCACGAAATTGTGATCATCAATAGCACCATCAACATGGTACGCTCAATTGCAATCTCAACTCGTAATCACAACTTCGCACAACTAACCAGCAAGTGCACTGGGTCGTCCAAGTAATAAACCTTACGCGAGTAAGGGTCGATCC
>NC_029781.3:50270923-50276184 GCF_000817695.3 Arachis duranensis
TAATTGGAGAGATTGCTAATTGGTTTGGAGTGCACTAAAGCTAGTCTTTCCTTGGGAGTTGGCTAGAACTTGTGGCTCAAGTCAATTCATCCACTTGACTTTCCTTTATTTAGTAAGGGTTAACTAAGTGGTAGCAATGAACAATTCTCATCACAATTGAGAAGGATAACTAAGATAGGACTTCTAATTTTCATACCTTGCCAAGAGCCTTTTATAGTTGTTAGTTTACTTTCTTGCCATTTATCTTTCATGCCTCTTATCAAAACCCCAAAATAACTCACAACCAATAACAAGACACTTTATTGTAATTCCTAGGGAGAACGACCCGAGGTTTAAATACTTCGGTTTATAGATTTTAGGGGTTTGTATTTGTGACAAACAACTTTTTTTATGAGAGGATTATTGTTGGTTTAGAGACTATACTTCAACGAGATTTCATTTGTGAAATTCTAAACCGTCAAAAATCCAATCATCAATGCCCTACCATGGTAAACTCTTCCCAATCTCTTTTAGTCTTGTTTAATAAGTGGTTTGAGTTGCCATTGTAGGTAGATCTTCAATTCATATAGATTTGTTTGTATAAATTGATTGTTAGCATAGTCACATGTATGTTGTGTTTAGTAGTAGATGAAAAAAAAATCAAATTGCATTTTTGTGAATTGTATGAAATTTGATTGAATAAAAAGTTGTAGGCATCATAGGGAGCCCCTGGGCATATTTTTCTGCTTATTGGGGAATGAAAAAAAAAAGAAGAAGAAGAGGGAAGACGCGCGCGCGCTGTATGCGCACGCGTCCATGAGCGGATGCGCTACCACACATTTTCTAGAGAGTTGGGCCTCTCTTGGGCGAACATTATGCCTTTGGCCCAACTCATCCCACGCGGACGCGCACAACGTGCGTCCGCGCCCATACATCATTAAGGGAAAGCATGCGGACGCGCACTTGCCGCGTACGTGTCCCTAGGCTGATGCCACCATCCCACACATGCCACCCGAGAGTTAGGCTTGCATTGGGCCAACACCAAGCCCTTGGCCCAAAACCCATCACGCAGACGCGCACTGCGCGCCTTCGTGCCCATAAGTCTATAAGCATATACGCGCGTTCGCACACCTGCCGCGTGCATGCCGATCTGGTGACGTAACTTCCAGGCCAAGATCCAGAGAGTTAAGCCAACTCTGGGCTTACGTTACGCCTCCACCCAACCCTAAGCACGCGTGCACACACAATATGCGCACACACACTTATCAGGGCTGAAATGAAGATTACAGGACGCAAAGGGAGCCTGGGCCGAGGAGCTCCGGCAAGTCCTATGGGCATATCGAACAACGTCACACTCTACCACAAAGGAATCACCCTTCCGATTAGCGTACGGAATGGAGGCAATGATCCCAGTGGAAATTGAAGAAAGGTTGCCTAGAGTGATCCACTATAGTGAAGAAGCCAACTCCCAACTTCAGAAGGAAGAACTCGACCTACTTCCAGAAGTCTGAGAAAGAGCTCGGATTAGGGAAGAAGCATTAAAACGACGAATGGCTACGAGATACAATTAAAAGGTAGTACAGCGAGTTTTCACTGAGAACGACCTCATCCTAATCCGAAATAATATAAGAACAACTCAACCTGGAGAAGGAAAGTTGGCAGCAAACTGGAAAGCAGCCTACCGAGTCATAGAAGTACTTGGAAAGGGCTACTACAGACTGTCCTAACTCGATGGGCGAGAGCTTCCTAGGTCATGGCACGCCTGCAACCTAAGAAGGTACTATAGTTAAGGATGATAAAGGATCTTAGGACAAGGCGCACTCTTTTTCCTGAAAGAGGTGCCAAGCCAAGACCTACAAATCACCCGACTTAGAGGATTAAACTCCCGCATGTATATATTTGCATTTTCTTTTGAATAAAATATGTCTTAGATCTTCTACAAATGCTCAAGCCGCATTAATCTGAAACTTTCATCGTCCGATTATAAAGCTATAGATCGGCAGGAAGTGAAAATCAAATTCACTACGCGGTCACGGTAAAGACCAAAGATGAAAACCAAATTCATTAAAAGGTCAACCAAACGAGGGTTAAACCCAATCTCTACAAAATCGGCAAAGATGAAAATAGAATAATGCAAGAAGTTATAGAAAGTGATCCATAGAAAGGACCTGACGAGGTCCTATTAAAATGGATTGCTATAAAATAACTTAAAGACTGACCAACGTAAAGAAGTTGGACCAGTCGTAATAACCGAAAGTTATAAGTAAATCCCTAGAAAGAGGTTTGGCCAACCCTATAAAAGAAGTTTACTATAACTCAGAAGGGCCCGACATGACAAAGACAAAGTCGGCCCAGAGCGTAAAAGTTATAAAAGTAATCCCTGAAAGAGACCTGAACAAGGTCCAAGAAAGAGGATTACAGAAATAACTCAGAAGGGCCCGACATGACAAAGTCGGCCCAGAGCGTAAAAGTTATAAAAGTAATCCCTGAAAGAGACCTGAACAAGGTCCAAGAAAGAGGATTACAGAAATAACTCAGAACGGCCCGACATGACAAAGTCGGCCCAGAGCGTAAAAGTTATAAAAGTAATCCCTGAAAGAGACCTGAACAAGGTCCAAGAAAGAGGATTACAGAAATAACTCAGAAGGGCCCGACATGACAAAGTCGGCCCAAAGCGTAAAAGTTATAAAAGTAATCCCTGAAAGAGACCTGAACAAGGTCCAAGAAAGAGGATTACAGAAATTACTTAGAAGGGCCCGACATGACAAAGTCAGCCCAAAACATAAAGCTACAAAGTAATCCCTGAAAGAGACCTGAACAAGGTCCAAAAAAGAGGATTACTAACAACACTTGGACAAAACCGACGTAACAAAGTCAGCGATCTCAGCATTATACAAAGAAATTCCTAGCAAAGACCTGAACAAGGTTTGAGCAAAATGAATTGCTAGAAATAGCATCAGGCAAAGGAATCAAGCCAATCCAAAGAGGTCAGACAACGAAAAGTTCCAAACCCCCAAAAACCGAAAGGTATCAAGATAAGTGCAGACAGACATGATATAAAAACTACCAGTTATAATAATAGCAACCTTCAGAAGCCACCAAAACCGACCCCAAAAGCTTGGAAACTACTTTGTTTTTCAAAGTAAAGTTGCTAAACAAGCAACTAAAAGAGTGTCAACAGTCAGCAAACACCATTTACAAACAAAAAAGTTCAAAGCCCACAGACAGGGCCATACGCCAATATATCGAGAAAAACTAAAAAGGATCCAGAGGCTTCCCAGTAGCTGCATCAACATGGGGTGAAGGAGGACGAGTTTGGATAGGCACAGCATCCACTATCCCATCCTCTCAGTTCAAGATTTGACAGTCAGGTTCTGACTCAATTCTGGCTGAAGGAGCTGAAGAAGTCGGCACGACAGAAGCCTTGGCGGCAGGCGCAAGAGGAGGCTCAGCATCATCATCATCAAGGTCGTCAGGGACAATCTTACCGTCCCTCACAACGATGTCAAGGCTAAAGAGGGTAAGGTCGAGCTCGGGTGCAAGAACCCGAACCTGCTTCTTTAAGTTCTCATAAGCAGCAGTCACGTTGCCCACAAGGTGACCATGGAGCTCGGCATAATCATCCCGGGAAGTCTCCAAATCACCCCAGAGACGTACCACTTCTCTATAGGCCGAAATGTAGCTCTCCTTGTTCTTCAGCGCAATGTCTTCGGCCAACTTCACAGAAGCCACCAAAGCCACAGAACTAGCCTTTTCACCCTCTAATTCTTTCTCCACCTTTGCCAACTTTACCTCCAGCTCCTCCTTCAAACCTTTTATCCTATCAAACTCCGACTTAGCCTCCATCATGAAAGATTTTGTAGCATGGATCGGGATACCCTGAGTAGTTCGAAAAAGAGCCGCACCCATATGAGCCATCTTCACACTACTTTTAGTTATGAACTCTAGGTGATGAAGAATGGACACATCATCCATTGAAAGACCTCCATAGGGGGCAATCTGCTGGTCAACAAACTCGACGGCATCAAAATCAGATGCATCAAGGTTAAAGGGCTCAGATGTTTTTTGCTTTTTTGGAGGAGGAGCGCCAGAAGCAGCAGCTGAAGTTTGTGGAGGGTCAGCCAGACGAACCCGAGGAGTAGGGATCACCCTCCTCGGCCTAGGTCTGCTCGGCACGGACGGCTTCACCTGAACCTGAGAAGATCCCTCTCCTGACGCTTTGGCCGATATGTTTTGAGCAGCAGCAGCCTTCCTTGCCTTTTTGAAGGCCTTCATGGAGTCATTATTTTTAGACATCTCTGAAAAAATAGAATCAACCACAGTAAAGGTTTACAATCGCAAAATAAGAAGTAAAGCTAAAAAACAAAGGGTAAAAACAAGTCAGACAGTACCCAACGCAGTCTGGACCAGGGACAGGTTCCCCAGAAACTTTTTTGTATCAAGATGAGGAGGCTCCCCCCATAGGTCCTCTAGAACAACCATAAAAGCCCGCTCAACCTCGTCAAGCATATCCCATGAATAACGAGACACAGTCACATTCTTTTGCCATTCTAGAGGAAAAGCAGGCTCATCATTTTCATCAAGAAAAAAGGGGCGGGCCCCCTCAACAGCTCGAACTCTAAAGAAATAGTTCTTAAAGTCCTTAAAGGACTCATCATACATGGCAAAAACTTTATGTCCCTGGGCAGATCTAAAAGAAATCCAAGAAGCTTTCTTTTTGGAAGAAGCCCCAGGCTTGGTCGAAACAAAAAGATAAAGAAAGAGAGTCTAAGAAGGTTTGATGCCTAATTCATAACAAAGCAACTGGAAAATCTTGATAAAGCCCCAGGAATTCAGATGAAGCTGGGACGGGGCAACGTTACACGACCACAACAAATCGGTCTCAAAAGCAGTAAAAGGAAAAGTAATGTTCAATTGGCTGAAGAAATATTCATAGGCATAAAAGAAAGGACGTTGGTGGACGAAATTGTGATCCTCTTTGTATTTGCATGAGATTTAAAAATGGGCTCTATTGGAATTTATGATCACAACTTCATTCAACTTAACCAGCAAGTGTACTGGGTCATCCAAGTAATACCTTACCTGAATAAGGGTCGATCCCACAGAGATTGTTGGTATGAAGCAAGCTATGGTCACCTTGTAAATCTCAGTTAAGCAGATTAAATGGTTATGGGTTTCGAAAATTAATAATAAATAGAAAATAAAAAGGGATAGAAATACTTATGTAAATCAATAGTGGGAATTTCAGATAGGCGTGTGGAGATGCTAGAATCCTTTCGAAT
>NC_029781.3:50276237-50276593 GCF_000817695.3 Arachis duranensis
GCTACATCCCATCCTCTCAGTGAAAATGGTCCAAATGCTCTGTCACAGCACGGCTAATCATCTGTCGGTTCTCAATCAGGTTGGAGTAGAATCCATTGATTCTTTTGCGTATGTCACTAACGCCCAGCCTTTAGGAGTTTGAAGCTCGTCACAGTCATTCAATACCGGAATCTTACTCGGAATACCACAGACAAGGTTAGACTTTCCATATTCCCATGAATGCCGCCATCTATCTAGCTTATACCACGAAGATTCTGTTGGGGAATCTAAGAGATATGCGCCCGGCCTAAAGTAGAACGGAAGTGGTTGTCAATCACGCGCGTTCATAGGTGAGAATGATGATGAGTGTCACGGAT
>NC_029781.3:50276774-50277616 GCF_000817695.3 Arachis duranensis
ACTGTTGAAAATACATAAGTGAAAGGTTCAGGCATGGTCGAGTGGCCAGCCCCCTAAAACGTGATCAATAGCCTCTTAAGATGAAGAATAAAACAAAACTGAGACCAAAGATGAAACGTGGCCAAAAAGACGACTAATACACTAGTAAAAAGTCTTATTTATACTAAACTAGCTACTAGGGTTTACATGAGTAAGTAATTGATGCATAAATCCACTTCCGGGGCCCACTTGGTGTATGTTTGGGCTGAGCTTGATCTATCCATGAGCTGAGGCTTTTCTTGGAGTTGAACACCAAGTTATAATGTGTTTTGGGCGTTCAACTCCGGATCATGACGTGTTTCTGGCGTTTAACTCCAGACAGCAGCATGTACTTGGTGTTCAACGCCAAGTTACGTCGTCAATTTCCGAATAAAGTATGGACTATTATATATTGCTGGAAAGCTCTGGATGTCTACTTTCTAAACCCGTTGAGAGCGCGCCATTTGGAGTTCTGTAGCTCTAGAAAATCCATTTCGAGTGCAGGAAGGTCAGATTCCAACAGCATCAGCAGTCCTTTTGTCAGCCTTTTTCAGAGTTTTTCTCAAGTCCCTCAATTTCAGCCAGAAATTACCTGAAATCACAGAAAAACACACAAACTCATAGTAAAGTCCAGAAATGTGAATTTAACATAAAACTGTTGAAAACATCCCTAAAATTAGCTTGAACTTACTAAAAACTACCTAAAAACAATGCCAAAAAGCGTATAAATTATCCGCTCATCACAACACCAAACTTAAATTGTTGCTTGTCCCCAAGCAACTAAAAATTAAATAGGATAAAAAGAAGAGAATATACTATAAATT
>NC_029781.3:50278158-50282267 GCF_000817695.3 Arachis duranensis
AAGCATTCATTCAGAAAACAAAAAGTTTTGTCACCACATCAATATAATTAAACTAAATTCAAGGACAATTTTTGAAATTCATGTACTTATTGTTCTTTTGAATTAAAACATTTTTCATTTAAGAAAGGTGAAGGATTAATGGGATAATTCATAACTTTAAGACATAGTTACTAACTACTAATGATCATGAAATAGAGACACAAAACATAGATAAACATACAACATAAAAACCGAAAAACAGAAAGAAATAAGAACAAGGAATGAATCCACCTTAGTGGCGTCTTCTTCTTGAAGGACCAACAATGTCCTTAAGCTCTTCTATGTCCCTTCCTTGCCTTTGTTGCTCCTCCCTCATTGCTCTTTGGTCTTCTCTTATTTCATGGAGAATGATGGAATGCTCATGATGTTCCACCCTTAATTGTTCCACATTGTAGCTCAAATCTTCTAAGGAAGTGTTGAGTTGTTCCCAATAGTTGTTGGGAGGAAAGTGCATCCCTTGAGGCATCTCAAGGATTTCTTGATGATGAGCTTCCTCATGCATCTCTTGAGAACCGTGAGGGATCTCTCTTGCTTGCTCCATCCTCTTCTTGGTGATGGGCTTATCCTCTTCAATGGAGATGTCTCCTTCTATAATAACTCCATCTGAGTAACATAGATGGCAAATAAGGTGAGGAAAAGCTAGCCTTGCCATGGTGGAGGGCTTGTCGGCTATTTTGTAGATTTCATTGGAGATGACCTCATGAACTTCTACTTCCTCTCCAATCATGATGCTATGAATCATGATGGCCCGATCCACAGTAACTTCAGATCGGTTGCTAATGGGAATGAAGGAGCGTTGAATGAACTCCAACCATCCTCTAGCCATAGGCTTGATGTCCAGTCTTCTTAGTTGAACTGGCTTGCCTTTGGAGTCTCTCTTCCATTGAGCTCCTTCCACACATATGTCCGTAAGGACTTGGTCCAACCTTTGATTAAAGTTGACCCTTCTAGTATAGGGGCGTTCATCTCCTTGCATCATGGGCAAGTGGAATGCCCACCTCACATTTTCTGGACTAAAATCTAAGTATTTCCCCCGAACCATTGTGAGATAATTCTTTGGACTCGGGTTCATACTTTGATCATGGTTCCTAGTGATCCATGCATTGGCATAGAACTCTTGAACCATTAAGATTCCGACTTGTTGCATGGGGTTGGTTAGGACTTCCCAACCTCTTCTTCGGATCTCATGTCGGATCTCCGGATACTCATTTTTCTTGAGCTTGAAAGGGACCTCAGGGATCACCTTCTTCTTTGCCACAACATCATAGAAGTGATCTTGATGGCTTTTGGAGATGAATCTTTCCATCTTCCATGACTCGGAGGTGGAAGCTTTTGTCTTCCCTTTTCCTTTTCTGGAGGATTCTCCGGCCTTAGGTGCCATTGATGGTAATGGAAAAACAAAAAGCTTATGCTTTTACCACACCAAACTTAAAATATTGCTCACCCTCGAGCAAGAGAAGAAAGAAGAGATGAAGAAGAAGAAGAAAATGGAGGAGAGTGATGGGAGATGGATTCGGCCAAGGTATAGTAGAGGGGATAGTGTTGTGTGAAAATGGAGTGGAATGGAGGGGTTTATGGGGAAGAGTTGGATGGATGTAAGTGGTGAATAGGTGATTGGGAAGAGAGATTGAGGTGATTGGTGAAGGATTTTTGGGAAGTGTGACATGGGGAAGAGTAAAATAGGATTAGGAGGTAAGGTGGGAATATGTTAGGTGGGGATCCTGTGGGGTCCACAGATCCTGAGGTGATCCTGTGGGGTCCACAGATCCAGAGGTGTCAAGGAATTCCATCCCTGCACCAAATAGGCATGTAAAATGCCTTTGCACACCATTCTGGCGTTTAAACGCCGAGTGGTGCACGTTCTGGGCATTCAACGCCCATGTAAAGCATGTTTCTGGCGTTGAACGCCAGTTTCATGCTTGTTACTGGCATTCAGCACCAGCTTTTCCTCTAGGCACATTCTTGGCGTTCAGCGCCAGAATGTTGCTTGTTTCTAGCATTCAGCGCCAGTTTCGTGCTCTGTTCTGGCGTTGAACGCCAGCCAGATGCTCCTTACTGGCGTTGAACGCCAATCTGTGCTTCCTCCAGGGTGTGATTTTTCTTCTGCTATTTTTTGATTCTGTTTTTAATTTTTATATTTTTTCGTGACTCCACATGATCATGTACCTAAAAAAAACAAAATAACAATAGAATAAAATAAAATAAAATAAAAATTAGATAAATAAAATTGGGTTGCCTCTCAACAAGCGCTTCTTTAATGTCAATAGCTTGACAGTGGCTCTCATGGAGCCACAAAGGTGATCAGGTCAATATTGTATAGTCCCAACTCCAAACTTAGAGTTTGGATATGGGGCCTTAACACCAAACTTAGAGTTTGGTTGTGGCCTCCCAACACCAAACTTAGAGTTTAACTGTGGGGGCTCTTCTTGACTCTGAACTGAGAGAAGCTCTTCATGCTTACTCTCTTTTGTCACAGAGGGATGGCCATGTGCTTTAAACACAAGGTAGTCCCCATTCAATTGAAGGACTATTTCACCTCTATTGACATCTATCACAGTTCCTGCTGTAGCTAGGAAAGGTCTTCCAAGGATGATGCATTCATCCTCTTCCTTCCTAGTGTCTAAGATTATGAAATCAGCAGGGATGTAAAGGCCTTCAACCTTTACTAACACGTCCTCCACTTCCATAAGCTTGTCTCAATGACTTGTCTGCCAATTGTAATGAGAACAAGGCAGGTTGTACCTCAATGATCTCCAGCTTCTCCATTACAGAGAGTGGCATAAGATTTATCCCTGACCCTAGATCACATAGAGCTTTTTCAAAGGTCATGGTGCCTATGGTACAAGGTATTATAAACTTGCCAGGATCTTGTTTCTTTTGAGGTAGAGTTTGCTAAATCCAGGTATCTAGCTCATTAATGAGCAAGGGAGGTTCACTTTCCCAAGTCTCATTACCAAACAACTTGGCATTCACCTTCATGATAGCTCCTAAATATTGAGCAACTTGCTCTCCAGTCACATCTTGATCCTCTTCAGAGGAAGAATAGTCTTCAGAGCTCATGAATGGCAGAAGGAGATTTAATGGAATCTATATGGTCTCTATATGAGCCTCAGATTCCTTTGGATCCTTAATAGGAAATTCCTTCTTGCTTGAGGGACGTCCCAGGAGGTCTTCCTCACTAGGATTTTCGTCCTCCTCCTCCCTTGTGCATTCGGCCATATTGATCACATCAATGGCCTTGGCGACATTGACTACATCAATGGCCTTGCACTCTCCTTTTGGATTCTCCTCTGTATTGCTTGGGAGAATACTGGGAGGGGTTTCAATGACTTTCTTACTCAGCTGGCCCACTTGTGCCTCCAGATTTCTAATGGAGGATCTTATTTCACTCATGAAACTGAAAGTGGCTTTTGACAGATCAGAGACTATATTGGCTAAATTAGAGGTGTTTTGTTCAGAATTCTCTGTCTGTTGCTGAGAAGATGATGGAAAAGGCTTGCTATTGCTCAGCCTATTGCATCCACCATTGTTAAAGCCTTGTTGAGGCTTTTGTTGATCCTTCCATGAGAAATTTGGATGATTTCTCCATGATGAGTTATAGGTTTTTCCATAAGGTTCTCTCATGTAATTAACCTCTGCCATGGCAGGGTTCTCAGGATCATAAGCTTCTTTAGAAACTGCCTCTTTAGTACTGTTGGATGCATGTTGCCATCCATTCAGATTTTGAGAGATCATGTTGACCTGTTGAGTCAACACTTTGTTCTGAGCCAATATGGCATTCAGAGCATCAATTTCAAGAACTCCTTTCTTCTGAGGTATCCATTATTCACGGAATTCCTCTCAAAAGTGTACATGAATTGGTTGTTTGCAACCATGTCAATGAGTTCTTGAGCCTCTTCAGGCGTTTTCTTTAGGTGAATATATCCACCTGCAGAATGGTCCAATGACATTTTTGAAAATTCAGATAGACCATAATAGAATATATCTAAATGGTCCATTCTGAAAACATGTCAGATGGGCACCTTTTGGTCAGCTGCTTGTATCTTTCCCAAGCTTCATAGAGGGATTCA
>NC_029781.3:50282355-50282978 GCF_000817695.3 Arachis duranensis
CTTTTGAGGAGGAAAGAATTTATCCAAGAAGGCTGTGACCAGCTTATCCCAGGAGTCCAGGCTATCCTTGGGTTGTGAATCTAACCATATTCTAGCTCTGTCTCTTACAGCAAAAGGGAAAAGCATGAGTTTGTAGACTTCAGGATCAACTCCATTCGTCTTTACAGTCTCACAGATCTGCAAGAACTCAGTTAAAAACTGATAAGGATCTTCAGATGGAAGTCTATAAAACTTGCAGTTTTGTTGCATTAAGGCAACTAGCTGAGGTTTCAGCTCAAAGTTATTGGCTCCAATGGCAGGAATAGAGATGCTTCTTCCATCAAATTTGGACGTTGGCTTTGTGAAGTCACCAAGCATTCTCCTTGCATTATTATTATTTTCGGCTGCCATCTCCTTCTCTTGTTCGGAAATTTCTGAAAGGTTGTTTCTGGATTGTTGTAATTTAGTTTTTCTTAGTTTCCTTTTCAGAGTCCTTTCAGGTTCAGGATCAATTTCAACAAGAGTGCCTTTTTTCCTGTTCCTGCTCATATGAAAGAGAAGAAAAAAAGAAAAGAAAGAGGAATCCTCTATGTCACAGTATAGAGATTCCTTTATGTTAGTAGAAAAAGAAAGGGGAGAAGAAT
>NC_029781.3:50283181-50283618 GCF_000817695.3 Arachis duranensis
GTTGTTGCCTAAAGGGTTGATCAGATCCTCTTGGCTCCGTCCATCTTTGATTGCTTTGACCTTGATGCATATTCCTGTTATAGCTTCCTCTTCCTGCAACATAGTTGTAACCAGACTCATAGCTAAAGGGGTGAGAGTTCATAGTAGTAGAAGAAAATAAAAACAAAAACTAACAAAAAAGGAAAAATTTTTTTGAAAAAGATATAATTTTTGAAAAAGATTTTGAAAAGATAAGATTTTTAAAATTGAAATTTTGACTTGACTTGTAAGAAACAACTAATTTTTAAAAATTTTTTGAATAAGTCAACCCAAAATTTCGAAAATTTGGAGGGAAATAAGGAAAAGTTATTTTTTGATTTTTTGAATTTTTTTAATGATGAGAGAGAAAAACAACAAAAATGACTCACAACATGAAAATTATGAATCAAAACTCATGA
>NC_029781.3:50283826-50302961 GCF_000817695.3 Arachis duranensis
ATGAAAAACAACAAACAACACAAAACAAGAAATCATCAAGATCAAACAAGAGGATTTACCAAGAATATCTTGAAGATCATGAATAACACTATGAATGCATGAATTTTCGAAAAATGCAAAAAAAAAATTTTTAAAGCATGCAATTGACACCAAACTTAAAAGTTGACTCAAGACTTAAACAAGAAACACAAAATATTTTTTTGATTTTTATGATTTTATGTTTTTTTGGATTTTTATTGATTTTTTTCGAAAATATTTTTGGAAAAATGAAAAAGAAAAGAAAAATTTTGAAACAGTTTTTTGAAAAGAAAATTACCTAATCTGAGCAACAAGATGAACCGTCAGTTGTCCAAACTCGAACAATCCCCGGCAATGGCGCCAAAAACTTGGTGGACGAAATTGTGATCCTCTTTGTATTTGCATGAGATTTAAAAATTGGCTCTATTGGAATTTATGATCACAACTTCATTCAACTTAACCAGCAAGTGTACTGGGTCATCCAAGTAATACCTTACATGAATAAGGGTCGATCCCACAGAGATTGTTGGTATGAAGCAAGCTATGGTCACCTTGTAATTCTCAGTTAAGCAGATTAAATGGTTATGGGTTTTGAAAATTAATAATAAATAGAAAATAAAAAGGGATAGAAATACTTATGTAAATCAATAGTGGAAATTTCAGATAGGCGTATGGAGATGCTGTGCTCCTCTTGAATCTCTACTTTCTTATTACATTCATCCAATCCTTCTTACTCCTTTCCATGGCAAGCTGTATGTAGGGCATCACCATCATCAATGGCTACTATTAATCCTCTCGGGAAAATGGTCCTATGCGCTGTCACTGCATGGCTAATCGTCTGGAGGCATCACCCTTGACAATGGCTACATCCCATCCTCTCAGTGAAAATGGTCCAAATGCTCTGTCACAGCACGGCTAATCATCTGTCGGTTCTCAATCAGGTTGGAATAGAATCCATTGATTCTTTTGCGTCTGTCACTAACGCCCAGTCTTCAGGAGTTTTAAGCTCGTCACAGTCATTCAATACTGGAATCTTTCTCGGAATACCACAGACAAGGTTAGACTTTCCAGATTCCCATGAATGCCGCCATCTATCTTGCTTATACCACGAAGATTCTGTTGGGGAATCTAAGAGATATGCGCCCGGCCTAAGGTAGAACGGAAGTGGTTGTCAGTCACGCGCGTTCATAGGTGAGAATGATGATGAGTGTCACGGATCATCACATTCATCAAAGTGTTGTGCAATGTAGATCTTTGAATAAGAATAAAAGAGAATTGAATAGAAAGTAATAGTAATTGTATTGAAACTTGAGGTACAGTAGAGCTCTACACCCTTAATCTATGGTGTGCAGAAACTCCACCGTTGAAAATACATAAGTGAAAGGTTCAGGCATGGCCGAATGGCCAGCCCCCTAAAACGTGATCAATAGCCTCTTAAGATGAAGAATAAAACAAAACTGAGACCAAAGATGAAACGTGGTCAAAAGACGACTAATACAATAGTTAAATGTTCTATCAATTTCCAAATAAAGTATGGATTATTATATATTGCCGAAAAGCTCTGGATGTCTACTTTCCAACGCCGTTGAGAGCGCGCCATTTAGAGTTCTGTAACTTCAGAAAATCCATTTTGAGTGCAGGGAGGTCAGATTCCAACAGCATCAGCAGTCCTTTTGTCAGCCTTTTTCAGAGTTTTGCTCAAGTCCCTCAATTTCAGCCAGAAATTACCTGAAATCACAGAAAAACACACAAACTCATAGTAAAGTCCAGAAATGTGAATTTAACATAAAAACTAATGAAAACATCCCTAAAAGTAGCTTGAACTTACTAAAAACTACCTAAAAACAATGCCAAAAAGCGTATAAATTATCCGCTCATCAGACGCTCCCCCTCGTCCAAAGTCGGAAAGCAAACCCTCTCTTCAGAGTCAAGCACTACAAAATCATAATCCCTCTCCTGGGCACCGCTACCACAAACCGTATGATGTTTTCTCAGCTCTACACAAAACTCAGCATTCACCACAGAAACACACATTAAGACAAGGGAGTCTAACTAGTCGGACATCCCCTCAGGAACTTTAGAAGACGTCTCTACAATATTTTTGCGAGAAGACATGGCCAACTAGTCCTACAATCAAAGAAAAGATGGATTACTAAAACTACTCGAAGTACTAATCAAACACCTCAGGCAAGTCAACGAAGAGCAGCTCGGGCATAAATGGATACAACTCAACATAAAAGCATGCAAATAAATGAAAAGTCAGGAATAGCAAACAAAAGGAAACCCCGGAACTTATGCCAAAAGATCCAGGGGCATCCTTTGGAGGCAGCAAAGGAATAAGGAGACAGGAAAATTTTCAAGTCTACATCCTGGCATCTTTCAAATGGAAAAAACCCTCCTTCAAACCACAACACTTCAAAATAAAGATGATCATAAAAATGTCATCATCACCTAATAGTCTATCAGCAAGTGGAATTATCAAACATCAAAGCATGCCAAGTAGAAAATGATCAAAAATGCAATCTTTCTCAGAATTGACCAAGTTTGTTTCAAACCAGAAGGCACAACCAGGAGCAGTAACAAAAACTCAAAGCCCTAAGAGCAGCAACTATCAAAAAATGATGAAAGGTCATAAAAATTGAGGAAGCTCTAAAATGGCGCACATTGCAGAAATGATCAGTCACAAGCAAGCAAAGAAAGATTAAAACTTTCTAATGTAAAAGATCGAAACTTTCTCAAAATCGGATATAAAACAGCGAAGGAAGTAAAAGAGCAGAAAGAAGAACCAACCTGGGAAAACCGAAAGCCTCAACAAAATTGAAGGTAGGAAATAGGGTCAGAAAGTCGCCCTTTCACAAACAAAGGAAAGCACAAAATAATTGCCGAAGTAGGGTCACAAGAAGAAAAACAAAAACTGCAAACTTCAGGCAAAAACAGAAAGAGAGAAAGAAAAGGGAAGTTATGGAGAAGAGAAAACCGTTTTTCTAAAGAATCAAAATTCAAAATGGAAAGGCTAAGAGAAATGGTGCAATTAAAAAACAATTAATGAGGGTATTAAACCTTCGCCTGTTCCCAAGGCTAAAAGCGCTAATGTAAAAGCGCGCGCTTTTAAAGAAGAAGCAAAAGAAAATGTTCCGCATTCAAAGGAGAACTCTACAAAGAAGAAATCGACAAAATGCTCGAGTTCGGCTCCCCCAAAGAAGGATTGAAGTCCTAAAACTAAGGACTCAACCTCAAAAGGGAGACCGAGCTCGAGCAGGGGCACTGCTCATACCCTGGGTCGAGCTGTCCAACCCGGGATGATTAACAACGAGACGACCGACCTCCTCAGGTCAAGCTACCCGACCTCTTCTCTAAGAGCTCGGCCAAATTGCCAGGGAAGCCCAATAAAGGGCCCAAATAGAGGAACACGACCCAAATCCAAAGGCAGCCCAAGCCTATAGGGATAAGGGCGGTTCTCATGAAGATAAGATAAGATAAGATAAGATAAGATAAGATAAGATAAGTAACTTATCTCATCTGAAAAGGTCACTCTACACCATTATAAATACACTGGAGCACCCAGGTATAACTCATACTCTGATTCTACAAAAAACATGTTTAATACCCTTGCTAACTTAAGCATCGAAGTCCCTTGCAAGTACCACCACCCTCCGGTGACAAAGGATCAGCAGCATTGGCAGTCCAACAAGTCAGACGCGACAGCTCCGGCCATCACCTACACGCCGGCCACGTCATCTCCAACCAGCACAGAAGATCTCGACCGAGATCGACCTACAGTTTCAGGTAACCCTCGAAACACAATGTCTGATCTTATTCTGGATGTAGTAATGGCATCTAAGCTCTGTTGATCAAGGCTATCCATAATCGATAAAGTATCCTACATATCGACCCTTCGTCTTACATGAGTGGTAGATTCCTGGACAGGACCTTCCTTGGATGATTTATAGAACGAAAGCAATCTTTCAACCTTCTCCTGTCTGTCTTTGAGTTTTGTAATGTCAGAGAACTTTAATTCCTCTTTCAGGCGTAGCACCGATACCTTCACATCGGTTCTGCTTTTGAATCATAATAGGAAGAAGAATAGTGTGAATGTTGTAACACACTCACTATCAAAATATCACGCTTCCGGCTGCACCACTTTGATAGTTTGGATATTATGACAACTCTAAGAATATTTAATACTAAAATAGGATCCTGTTTAGAGCTTAAACCTTATAACCTTTCTAAAACACTTTTTAGTTGAAGACATAAACATATATGTACATACAAACCAGATACAATACCTTAATATATATATATTTACATAACACTAGCTTACAAACATACATATCACAATCTCCTATCCCTCTTACAAACTTAATAAAGACAAAGGCGAGGGAAAAAAATCATTACTATGATAATACAAAAAAACTGAATGAACAGAAAAGGAATTATTACTCTTCAGAAGCTTCGTCGTCCATATCCTTAAAAGGAATAACCTGTAGGGGAGTGAGAACGTCGTCCTCGCTTGTTCTCACTTTAGGATTACAGAAATTGCTATAACAAGATACGTAAAATAAAATTATTTTTAGAGTACAGTGATCATTGCTCGTCTTATGAATCTTTCCAAAAATCATGGGTTCACATTTGAAATCCAGAAAATCCTTTTTGAAGACTTGGTAAATTTCTCAAAATATTTTAAAACAAAACCTTTTACCTTTCTTGTAAAAATCCAAAAAGTTTTCCTAGACAGTATGAATGACCAACATGTCCCAAACATAGGTTCAATTAAGTCTATGCTGTAAGAGTTTGATTTTTCATACTTTTTTAGACCACAACCATGAAAGCAGTTACCTACACTGTATAAATGATCATCCCGTTCCAAGCATATGTGCATTAAGTCTATGCTGAATCGGTCAGATCTTTATACAGAACTAGAACTCAATATACCAATCACGGTCTCAAACCCATCCAATCCAACACAGTCCCTGGCCCAAACAACTCAATCATCAACCAATTCATCACAAAATAACCCATCAAAAACAATCAATGGCAATTACAACAAATACAGCAGTTAACAGTTAACATAAGTATTCACATAGGCAAACTAATTACAATATGCACACTCAAACAATGTCACATAAATGCCAATGATGAATGTCTGTCCTACTGGCTGTGATATCACATTGTCAGTTATGTTGCCAAACCCGACTAGGATAAGCGGGATCCAACCAGCGTCCTTATCCGTAGGTCCCATAGACAAGCAGGATTAAACCACCGTCCTTGCCCGAAACACGCAAGCGGGATCAAACCACCGTCCTTGCCTCCACCGAAAGCAGGATCAAACCATTGTCCTTACGTGAGCGCTGCTCCCTCGACAAGCGGGATTAAACCACCATCCGTGCCAGGTGCCAACGACTTATCAACAATCTCATCTCAGCATAAGCGGGACGAACCCGACCCTTATGCCTACCAAACCATAACTCATCAATCTTGAGGACATTCATAATCAATCAGGCTCAATAACTTATTTCAAATTCATTCTTGGCCTATTTTCTTTTAAATAACAGACGTATTCAATTCACATCTTGCCAAGAATCACTTTTCAAAATGGAGCCACTTTCAAACAATCTCAAAACCATGCCAAATTCAAAATCTCTTTTCAAAGACTCAAAATCATTCATTTCTAATTCAAGGTTTGGTCATAAAATTCCTCAACGGAGTCTCAAGACTTCAGGGGAGAATAACCTAACTTATTTCCTTAAGTTCATCAAAAACCTCTAAAACTTTAGCTTCTTGATTTGAGTAAATAAAGTAGAAGTTAAACCCAAAACCAAATCATTTGAATCCAAAAACTAATTTCAGTTTCATTCCAAAATCTGAAGTGTTTCCAAAGGGTTCGAAAATTGTTTTAGTTTTTCTAAGACGTCGTAAAGTGAAATCAGTCAATCGAAATTCAGTTTTCTTTAAATCCACTAAAACTCCTCCAATTTGTTTACTTAAATCAAATTCCAAAACATGAAAATTTTCATATTTAAATTGACTTTAAAACATAATTTCCTTCTTAAATAAATTACATCCAAAATATATAGTTTTCTCAAGAAGGTAAGCTCAAACATAATTTATTTACCAAACATTTGATTCAAAATATAGTTCATTATTTTCAAAATACGTTTCATTCAAAATCTCGGATTTTATCAAAATTTCGGCAGCATCTCCCCTAAAACTTGGACTTTTACACCCTTTTCAGGTCCCAACCAAACCAATCCTCAACTCTTTTTCCAAGGGATTCAAGACCAAATCAGTTTCCAGTAAGAAAATTCAGACTTTAATTACTAAAATCCTTTCAATTCAAAACAACCAGAAACCTCCGTTTTGGACAAAATCAAACATTATTTCAATCAAACAGGCAATCATATTCATCCAATACAAATCAGACAATTTATGAGACTCACTTAATCACCAGAAATGCAATTTGCACATCATATCTATTTATAACAATTTTCAATTTAAAATAAATTAGTTTGTATGAAAAGCCCCTACCTTGACTTGTCGAAATCATAACCCAAATGCATCAACCGAACTCTTTCCTCTCAGCCTGGAACCAACGACAACCATAAACTCAGCCCCTTATCACTTTCGTAGCACTCACATCAACCTAAAAGTGGCATTCAACATACTGAACTTGAACCTACGTTACCAAACCTCAGAGTTTATAACCAAACATAATAGAATACTAACGCAGGGGTTTCCGAAATATAATTACTTACCGAACTAAGAAAATGAAACTGTAGCGTTCACTGAACCAGCTTGGCGGCAGCCCCGGCAGCCACCTCAAGCAGTAGCGGCTACTGGATTCTGACAACAATAATTGAAATTAACATGCAACAGAAATGACGCTTCCGAAAACCCAAAGGAAACAAAGACCAACTTAAACCCTTACCAGTAGTGGCGTTCCTGGCGGCAGCAGTGGCAGCATGGAGCTCCGGTGATGCAGTAGTAGCGCGAGCATGACGACGGCGAGGCCAGCAACGCGGTAGTGACAGAAACTCCGCGGTGGTTCTCCCTCTCGCGTCCTCTGTTCACGACTCCAACGGCAGATCAGATGGTGGACCTAAATGCAAGGCGAGCTCCCTCTCTTCTTCGCGAACAGCGACTAGCAGCAGGGAATGTGGATGGCGGTGGCGCGAGCAGTGGGATGCGGCGGCGACCTCCTACCCGCGTTGGCTCCCTCACAAGCTCTCTCTCTATCGGCACGATCTCCTTCTCTCGTCAGCGTTGGGTGGTAACGGCGGAAAAGGTTCCACGGCGAGGACGACGGCGCGGCGCCAGGGACCTCACGAAGACGACGACAGACGCATGCCATTGGCGGCTTCTTCTCCTTTCCTTCCTCGCCTTTTTCTCTCTCTTCCCTCCTGGTGGTGACACGACGGCGTGGGGATGGCGGCAGCTGAGCGTGGTACAATAGCGGTGCCAGCTGGACGCGGTTGGGGTGGTGCGACTCCCTCCACCGGCGCCCTCCCTCTTCTCGGATCCCCCCTCTCTTCTCTCCTCCTCCTTGCTTTCGTCTCCCCTTTCTTTCTTTCTTTCTTTCTTTCTTTCTTTCTATTAACCGTGGGTGATGGGGCTAGGGTTTGGTTGGAGAGTGTGTGTGAGAGAGTATTGTGTTGTGGTAGAATTAGGGTTTCAATTTGGAGATTTTGTGTTTAATTAGAGTAAGGTAATTTTAATAAAATTTGAGCATAGAGTATTAATTTGAAAAACCAATTTAATCTCTAAAATTACTTTAAAATATTATTTGTGGTATAAAAATATAAATTGATTCTCAATCAATTTCTCTAATTGAAAATACATAGTAATATAATTAATTTTCTTTGTCCTTAAAACTTATAGTATTGAATTATGAAAATATATAGTATTTAAATTAAGTCATATATAAAATTTTTATTATTTAACAACTACTAACTTTATAACTTAAACATATAGTAATATAATAGGATTAATATTATCCATTCATATGAAACCACAACAAATAAGTGAATCCAACACGTTAAACAGAATCAACAAAGTTGAATGAATGAACGAAAAAAAGACAAACCTAAACAAAGAGCTAATTACTAAAGCACAAAAACATAACATAACAATCTAAGAATTAAAAAGTCAAGAATAGCAAACCACAAGAACAATTTATAAATTCAAGAACAACAAATCATAACAATTTATCAAATCAACATCAATAACATGAACAATTTATCAAATCAAGAATAACAAACCACAATAAAAATAATTTATAAAATTAACAAATTATCAAAAGATCAAAAATAACATAATGATTTATGAATTAAAAAGTCAAGCAAACACCAAAACAATAATGTATCAAATTAACAATAATTTATCAAAATTATTCAATAATTATTCAACCCAGCAACAAGTAACAACAACAAAGTTCACAGCTTAACTAACAATAATTATTCATAATTATTCAACAAAGTTCACAGTTTAGTTCACAATTCACAAAAAAAAATAAAAAAATCACAGTTCACAGTTCATAAAACTTCATAGAATCAAAAAATTATTCAATTATAGTTAAAAAAATTACCTAAAAGCCAGAAGAAGCCTTGAACAAAGCAAGCAAGAAGGAGACACCAAGACAA
The DNA here is from genome assembly GCF_000817695.3 of Arachis duranensis. Classification (NCBI taxonomy): domain Eukaryota; kingdom Viridiplantae; phylum Streptophyta; class Magnoliopsida; order Fabales; family Fabaceae; genus Arachis; species Arachis duranensis. Next base: position 50,292,481 of record NC_029781.3, read on the forward strand.
AGAGCACCTTCGAACGGGATAGTGGCTGCGGTGGAACATAGCTAGCACCGGTGGCGGCGTGGCTGCCTGACGGAGGCTTCCACGTTCATACGGTAGTTGCGCGATGGAACGGAAGGAAGGTTGCGATGGCTACTACATGATGGAGGGGAAGTGAGGGAGCAGGCAGTGGCCATTCGAAGTTGGAAGTTCCGACGGCAGCGGTAGCATGCGGTGGCTGAACAGAAGTGAAGGAGGACCAGGAGCTCAATGAGAGGAGCCATGGACTGAGTGTGAGAGAGGCACTGAGGTAGAGATCAAGTTTTGGATCTGGACGCTGGAGGTTGTTTAGGGCTGAATTAGGTTCAACACAACAAAACGACGGCGTTTGTTTCCTTTTCAAAAAATCGGCCAGGTCACGATTCGGTTCAACCAACTGCTTCCGGACCGTTTCGACAGTTCAATAGAGGTTTTTGAAATCAACGGTTTTGACATCTTTTCAGTCTGTTTTTGGCAGTGATTCACGGTTCAACTGGCCAGTCCAAACCGATTTTTAGAACCTTACTTTTCATTTTGTGTTTGGTAAATTAAAAACATCATGTGCTTGTACTTGCAGCTTTTAAAAGATAAGAATACTTTTGAAAGTATTTAAGGTGGAGCTTTTCAAAAATAACTTATGCTTATCAAAATTAAAATATCTAATATAAACTCATACATTAATTAATAACTAAATTTATTTCTTATATTAATATTTATTATAATATTTTTAAATTTAAAAACTATTTTATCAAATAAATTTGTTATTGTTTGTGTTTATTAAAAATTATTTTAATTTAATTTATCAAATATAGATACTATCATTTTTAAAAAATTATCTTTTAAAAATTATTTTTTATAAATTACTTTTGATAAATAAAAATCTTATCAAATCAAATCAAGTATGAGTAAGTTGTTTTAATTTGTAATTTAAGACTATACAGCTAAATAAATTTCTTCCGAAAAAATCAAAATACTAAAAGTCAAGTGCAAATGGGGACCCTTGAATTTTTTTTCTTGACTAAAATAATAGTTATTCCAGAAAACTCTCTCTCATAAGAAAACTCCCGTCAAAATCAGCATAGAAAGAAAGATATGCATCTTTAAAAAAATTTCAACTACAAAAAATCAAAGAATTTGATAGATCAACCTATGACTTATAATGTTGTGTTGATTTTTCCAAATACCGAGACAACGAAACCGCAAATTTTTTTTTGTGTAAAATAAAATATTTAATATTTAATTTTATTAGATGTGATAGGAGGCAAATTTTTCATATATGGAAGGTTTTTTTGTAAAATTTAAAAATATTAATTTTTTTAGATTTACCAAAATATGACAAACCAATAAAAATAAAAAATTATTGGGTAAAAATTTTTAGTTAAAATAAAAAATTGTTAGGTGAGATTTTTTAAAATTAAAATCAGAAATTGAAGGATAAATTTTGCTATTTAAAAAAAATTACATCTCTAAAGTAGCATTTGTTTTGAGGTACTGAGACGAAGACTGAAACTTAATATCATATTTGTTAATCGAAATTGAACTAAAATTTCAATTCCAGAACTTAAAATTTCAATTCTTTTAGTACTTTCAAAAAATGGAGATACAGGGGACTGGAATTTTTTGGGACAGAAACTGAAATTTAAATAACAATTTCTATCTAGAATACCCTTAGTCTAAACTATTAAATCCAAAATTTTCTATTTTGAAAAATCAAATTAGGACACTGATAAACCACTATTTTATGGTTTATCTTGTGCTAATTTGGGTGGTTTTTATCAACTATTTACTCATTTATTCATATGATTTGTATGATTTTACAATTCCTTCCCAATTTTATTCTATGGTTGAAAATTTGCTTCCTAGACATCTAAATTATATATTTTTTAATTTCCCTTTATACCATTCGATGTCGTGATCTGTGCGTTAAGTGTTTTCAGGATTTATAGGGCAGGAATGGCTTAGAGGATGGAAAGGAAGCTTGCAAAAATGGAAGAAACGCAAGGAAACAAAGGAGCTGATCGGCGAGGAGCGACGCGGGTGCGGACCTGGTGCACATGCGCACATTAGCGCATTCACACCTTGACGCGCACGCGCATCTGGCGCGTAAGCGCAACAGGCAAAGAGGACAATCAACGCATGCACGCACCTGGCGTGCACGCGTGACATGCGCGACATATATCAGTTGCAGAAAAACGTTGGAGGCGATTTCGGGCCAGTTTTAGACCCAGTTCTGGCCTAGAAACACAGACTAGAGCCAGGGAATAGCAGAAACTCAAGAGACATTCTGATTCTGCATAGTTTTATTTTTAGTTTTGGAATTGGGGAGAGAATTCTACTCCTTCCTCTAGGTTTTCTTCACATTCATAGTTCTTAGAGTTTTGTTGCTTTTTGCTATTGATTTGGATATTGAGAAGAGTTGCTACCTCTGTTGAAGTTCCCATTATTCTAGTTTGTTTCCTTTTTCCCTTACTCTTTCATATCCTTAATCCTTGTTCAGAGTTACAATTGGATTATTTTTTAGAATTTATTAATGCAAAGAACCATTTTTACTTTTAATTAATTTTCATTTATTATTTATCATGTCTCACCTTTATCCCTCTCTTAATTCTGCGAAAGTTATATTCATGTTAATAGAGTAGTTTCTTAACTTGATTGGGAGTTGGTTAAGAGGTGAATCTTGAGTTGGAATACTCAAGTGTTAATCCTAATTGGGAGTTGTTGGCTGACTCTCTAGTCTCCGACTCTAATCCTTTCTCAGGAAAGGATTAGGATGCGAGCGATAGGGTTAGTTGGTTAGCTACTTGAACTTTCCCCTATTATATAAGAGATAACCAAGTAGAACAACAACCTTTTATTATTACACTTAGGAAAATTTAACAAGGATAGAACTTCCAATTAATCTTCTCCCGGTCAAGACTTTTAATTGAATTATATAAATTCTCTCGTTAATTTTCGTTGCTTGAATTCACTCTTATTTATTTTCCTGTTTCTCAAACTCAAAAACTTCTTGGAAAACCTCTGACCAATAAGCTGCACTCTTTTGTCAACTCGTTGGGAGACGACTTAGGACTCATACTCCCAGTATTTTTATTCTAAAATTGTGACAATCCTTTTCAAAATTGATAAGCAGATTTTAGTCAGTTGAGAACTATACTTGCAACGCTATTTTCTCTATAAATTCTTAATCGGCCAATTTTTGCCACGTCAATTTTTGGCGCCGTTACCGGGGAGTTGCAACAGTGTGCTAATTTATTAGTTGGAATTTATTTATTTGCAATTTATTTTCTTTTATTTTATTACCATGAGCTGTATGTTTCTTTCACTGAATGACGCATTCACTACCTGATCTGAGCCTACCCATATTTGATCTTGAAATTGAAAGAACTATTTCACGTATAAGGCAAGCTCGGTGTCGGTTAGTCCTATCTGAGGACGAATCTGAAACATCATTTAAGGAAGAAACAGGCTCCCAATCTATTGATTCAGTTGATTTGAGTGCAGAGGACATGGCGGCTCCCAGAAGGATTACTCTCCAGGAAGAAGGAGCTCCGGACTTTACACTGCCACCTTTCCAAGCGCGTCGTCCAAATCTAGGCACAGATATTGAACTAAAGACTGCACTAATCAATCTACTGCCAAAGTTTCGTGGCTTACCTACTCAAGAGCCTCTTGATGCGTGATCATCTTTCTTATCTTTTCCTAGTGAATTTGTATTTAAATTATTGAGTTTAATCAATAATTAATTATCTTTTAGCCACTATGGATGCTACTTTGAATTTTGTGCAATTTTGTGCATTTTAGGTAGCATTTGGCTGGATTTGATGGAAAGGAAGCTTGCATAAATGGAAGGAGCATAAGAATTAAAGGAGATGATAGCGATGAGGGACGCGTACGCGTACCCGACGCGTGCGCGTGCGCGTGATTTGGAGCTTTCCATGGCGACACGTGCGCGTGATTTTAAGATTTGTGCAGCGACGCGTGCGCGTACCTGACGCGTACACGTGACACACGAAAAAGACCATCGACGCGTACGCGTGACATACGCCATGTGCAGAAAATGCAGAAAACGCTGCGCTCAATTTTTGGGCCCCATTTTGGCACTCAACTAAGGCACAGCTCTTTGCCAAGTTAGACTCGGATCCAGTGAAGTCAAGTGGTCCCCACGTTACACGACGTGGATTATTTAATTGATTCTGATTCAAATTTGAATTTGAAAATAGGAAGAGATATTATCTTAATTTTAGATATTAGATTTTAAATTAATTAGGATTCGATATAAAAGACAATTTAATTCTATACCAATTTACATTCGATCTCAGACAATTTAGCTGAATCTTTATTTTCTCTCTGAGCCATGAGCAACTAAACCTCCACTGTTAAGGTTAGGAGCTCTATCTATTGTAAGGATTGATACTATTATTTTTCTATTTTAATTCATGTTTTGATTTATATTTCAAGAATTATTTTCGTTCTTTATTTTATGAATTTGGGTGGAACGGAAGTATGACCCATGTTCTAATTGCGTTCTTGTATAACTTGAAAAAGCTCTTTACTTGAACAACAGCTTGAAAACAATTTCTCCTAATTTCTAATTATCTGGATTTAACGGGATACATGACATATAATCCTCTTATTTTTGGGTAATTAGGATTTTTGTGGCATACAAACTGAAATTTGATAATGCAGCTTCTAATTGGAATTAATTAACCAAGAAATTGGCAGTTAATGAATTTTAGAGGAGACTAGGAAGGTCTAAGGAATTAGGGTCTAGTCACATATAGTTTGCCATGAATTAAATCTTACATGATTAAAATAAATTAATAAGAAAAATCAATCCATAAAATAGATATCTTTGAAACCTTAACTATTTCTCCATATTTATTTCACAACTTCTTTACTGCTTGCATTCTGATATTCTTGATTATTATTTAATGCTCTTTGAACATCCAACACTCTTTTCTGCTTGCCTAACTAAGTAAATCACTTAACCATTGTTGCTTAATGCATCAATCCTTGTGGGATCGACCCTCACTCACCTGAGGTATCACTTGGTACGGCCCGGTGCACTTGCCGGTTAGTTTGTGGATTATAAATTCTGCACCAAGTTTTTGGCGCCGTTGCCGGGGATTGACTGTGATTAACAACTATTAGTTGTTTGATTGCTTAGATTAGGCATTTTAGTTTTAATTTTTATTTAAATTTTTGAAAAAATATATATATATTTTTATCTCTTTACACAGGTTACCTCACTGGGAATTCTCTGCACTCTGACATAGAGATTCCCATCTTTTCTTGTTTTCTATTTGTTTATGCGCAGCAACAGAGACAAAGAACATCTCTTAGACTTTGATCCTGAACCTGAATGGACTTTCAGGCGACGTTTACAACAGGCAAGACTTTACAAGGATGCAGAACCCACTATGGATCCTAATAATGCTGATAATGCCAATGTGGCAAATCTGAATGGGGATAAGTAACAAAGAAGAGTGCTTGGCTCTTATTCTGCCCCTACTGTAGATCTTTATGAAAAAAGCATTGTGGTGCCTCCTATAGCTGCAAACAACTTTGAGTTAAAGCCACAATTGGTCACCTTGGTGCAACAAAACTACCAGTATCATGGTCTTCCCCACGAAGACCCAAATTAATTTATTTCCAATTTTCTACACATCTGTGATACTGTGAAGACAAATAAAGTAAACCCAGAGGTGTATAAACTCATGCTCTTCCCGTTTGCTCTAAGGGATGGAGCAAAGCTATGGCTAGATTCCCAACCCAAGGAGATTTTGGATACTTGGAACAAGGTTGTTACTCAGTTTTTTACTAAATTTTTCCCACCAAAGAAGCTGACTAAGCTTAGGGTGGAAGTTCAGACCTTTAGACAGAAGGATGGTGAAACTCTATATGAAGCTACTGACTAGGCAATGCCCTCCGGACATGTTCTCCAAATGGACTCAACTAGATATCTTTTATGAAGGCTTGGGTGAAATGTCCAAGATGTGCTTAGACAATTCTGAAGGAGGTTCATTGCACAAGAAGAAGACACCGGAGGAGACTATTGAGCCTACTGAATTAGTTGCTAGCAACCAATATTTATACTCATCTAACAGAAATCCTATGAACTCTGAGGCTCCTCAGAAGAAGGGTGTCATAGAAGTAGAAGCTCTTAATGCTATTCTTGCTCAGAACAAGCTTATGTCTCAGCAAATAAGTCTACTAGTGTACGAAATTACAATCACACTTGCAATTCTGCACAACTAACCAGCAAGTGCACTGGGTCGTCCAAGTAATACCTTACGTGAGTAAGGGTCAATCCCACGGAGATTGTCGGCTTTAAGCAAGCTATGGTTACCTTGTAACTCTTAGTCAGGAGATTAATAATGAAAAGGGTTTTTGTTTGCAATATAATAGAAGAGCATGAAATAAAAGGTACTTGTGGTTCAATAATGGAGAATAGGTTGGAGTTTTGGAGATGCTCTGTCATCTGAATCTCTGCTTTCCCACTATCTTCTTCTTCACGCACGCAAGGCTCCTTCCATGGCAAGCTGTATGTAGGGTGTCACCGTTGTCAATGGCTACTTCCCATCCTCTCAGTGAAAATGGTCCATGTGTGCTGTCACCACACGGCTAATCATCTGTCGATTCTCGATCATGTTGGAATAGAATCCAGTGATCATTTTGCGTCTATCACTACGCCCAACACTCGCGAGTTTGAAGCTCGTCACAGTCATCCCTTCCCAGATCCTACTCTGAATACCACAGACAAGGTTTAGACTTTCCGGATCTTAGGAATGGCCACCAATAATTCTAGCTTATATCACGAAGACTCTGGATGCAAGAATTTGAACACTCTATTGTCAGGAGAGGTACTCAAATTTGTGAACCAGGAACCCAAGAGATACACATTCAATCGAAGATAGAACGGAGGTGGTTGTCAGGCACGCATTCATAGGTTGAGAATGTTTATGAGTGTCACAGATCATCACATTCATCACGTTTAAGTGCGAATGAATATCTTAGAATGGAAACAAGCATGATTGAATAGAAAGCAGTGGTAATTGCATTAATCCATCGAGACACAGCAGAGCTCCTCACCCCCAACAATGGAGTTTAGAACTCATGCCGTAGAGATACAATGTAAAACGTGAAAATGTCATGAGGTACAAAATAAATCTCTAACAATAGTTTTTATACTCAACTAGTAACCTAGGTTTACAGAAAATGAGTAAACTAAGATAGGTAGTGCAGAAATCCACTTCTGGGGCCCACTTGGTGTGTGCTTGGGCTGAGCATTGGCGCTTTCACATGCATAGGCTATTCCTGGAGTTAAACGCCAGCTTTGGTGCTAGTTTGGGCGTTTAACTCCAACTTTTATGCCATTTCTGGCGTTTTGACGCCAAAAAAGGGCAGAGAGCTGGCGTTTTGACGCCAGTTTACGTCATCAAAACTCACTCAAAGTATAGACTATTATATATTGCTGGAAACCCCTAGATGTATATTTTCCAACGCAATTGAGAGCGCGCCATTTGGATTTTTGTAGCTCCATAAAATCCACTTCAAGTGAAGGGAGGTCAGAATCCAACAGGATCTACAGTCCTTTTTAAGTCTCTGAATAAGATTTTTGCTCAGGTCCCTCAATTTCAGCCAGAAAATACCTGAAATCATAGAAAAACACACAAACTCATAGTAAAGTCCAGAAATATGAATTTTTCATAAAAACTAATAAAAATATACTAAAAACTAACTAAATCATACTAAAAATTATATAAAAACAATGCCAAAAAGCGTATAAATTATCCGCTCATCACAACACAAAACTTAAATTGTTGCTTGTCCCCAAGCAATTGAAAAAAAATAGGATAAAAAGAAGATAATATACAATGAATGCCACAGTATCAATGAAACTTAGTTCTAATTAGATGAGCGGGGCTTGTAGCTTTTTGCTTCTAAACAGTTTTGGCATCTCACTTTTTCCTTTGAAATTTGGAATGATTGACATCTATAGGAACTTAGAATTTTAGATAGTGCTATCGATTCTCTAGTTCAATACGTTGATTCTTGAACACAGCTACTTTATGAGTCTTGGCCGTGACCCTAAGCATTTTGTTTTCCAGTATTATCACCAGATACATAAATGCCACAGACACATAACTGGGTGAACCTTTTTAGATAGTGACTCAGCTTTGCTAAAGTCCCCAGTTAGAGGTGTCCAGAGTTCTTAAGCACACTTTTTTGCCTTGGATCACGACTTTAACCACTCAATCTCAAGTTTTTCACTTGGACCTTCATGACACAAGCACATAGTTAGGGACAGCTTGATTTAGCCGATTAGGCCTAGATTTTATTCCTTGGCCCTCCTATCCATTAATGCTCAAAGCCTTGGATCTTTTTTAACCCTTGCCTTTTGGTTTAAAGAGTTATTGGCTTTTTCTGCTTGCATTTTCTTTTTTTTCTTTTTTTCTCATTTTTTTCATTGCTTTTTCTTGCTTTAAGAACCAATTTCATTATTTTTCATATTATCAATAACATTTCTCCTTGCTCATCATTCTTTCAAGAGCCAACAACTTTAACATTCATAAACAACAAGATCAAAAATATGCACTGTTCAAGCATTCATTCAGAGAACAAAAAGTATTGCCACCACATCAAAATAATTAAACTAGTTTCAAGATGAAATTTGAAATCCAAGTACTTCTTGTTCTTTTGTAATTAAGCACATTTTTCATTAAAGAGAGGTGAAGGATACATGGAGTTATTCATAGCTTTAAGGCATAGACACTAGACACTAATGATCATGTAGTGAAGACACAAACATGGATAGAACATACAGCATAAAAATCGAAAACAGAAAAATAAATAGACAAGGAGATTAAGGAATGAGTCCACCTTAGTGAGGGTGACGTCTTCCACTTGAAGGTCCGATGGTGCTCTTGAGATCCTCTATGTCTCTTCCTTGCCTTTGTTGCTCTTCCCTCATAGCTCTTTGATCTTCTCTAATCTCATGGAGAATGATGGAGTGCTCTTGGTGTTCCACCCTTAAATGGTCCATGTTGTAACTTGGTGCACGAATTTGTAATCCGTACAACTAACCAGCAAGTACACTGAGTCGTCCAAGTAATACCTTACGTGAGTAAGGGTCGATCCCGCGGAGATTATTGGTTTGAAGCAAGCTATGTTTATTTTATTATTCTTAGTCAGGATGTCAATCAAAATTATCAACTGGAATTATTAGATTGAAAAAAATAAAAGAGAATAAAATCGTTACTTGTTGTGCAGTAATGGGGAATATGTTGGGATTTTGGAGATGCTTTGTCCTCTGAATTTCTGCAATGTAATATTCAACTCAATTGTTTGTAAAGCCCGTCTACGGCAAGCTGTATGTAGGGTGTCACCATTGTCAGTGGCTACCTCCCATCCTCTCAGTGAAAACGGTCCAGATGCTCTGTCATAGCACGGCTAATCAGCTGTTGGTTCTCGATCATGTTGGAATAGGATCCATTGATCTTTTTGCATTTGTCATCACGCCCAGCAATCGCGAGTTTGAAGCTCGTCACAGCCATTCAATCCTTGAATCCTACTCGGAATACCACAGATAAGGTTTAGACTTTCCGGATCCTCAAGAATGGCCGCCATCAATTCTAGCTTATACCACGAAGATTCTAATTAAAGAAGCTAAGAGATGCCCATTCAGTCTGATGTAGAACGGAGGTGTTTATCAGGCACACGTTCATGGATTGAGGAAGGTGATGATTGTCACAGATCATCACCTCCTTCACAATTAAGCACGAATGAACATCTTAGATAGGAACACACAAACGTTTGAATGAAATAGAAACAATTGCATTAATTCATCGAGACGCTGCAGAGCTCCTCACCCCCAACAATGGAGTTTAGAGACTCATGCTGTCAAAGTGTATAAAATTCAAATCTGAAAAATGTCATGAGGTACAAGATAAGTCTCTAAAAGTTGTTTAAATAGTAAACTAGTAGCCTAGGTTTACAGAATATGAGTGAACTAAGATAATTGGTGCAGAAATCCACTTCTGGGACCCACTTGGTGTGTGCTGGGGCTGAGACTAAAGCTATCCACGAGCTGAGGCTTTTCTTGGAGTTAAACTCCAAGTTATAACGTGTTTTGGGCGTTCAACTCCGGATCATGACGTGTTTCTGGCGTTTAACTCCAGACAGCAGCATGTACTTGGCGTTCAACGCCAAGTTACGTCATCTATCTTCGCGCAAAGTATGGATTATTATATATTGCTGGAAAGCCCTGGATGTCTACTTTCCAAAGCCGTTGAGAGAGCGCCAATTAGACTCCTGTAGCTCCAAAAAATCCATTCCGAGTGCAGGGAGGTTAGGATCCAACAACATCAGCAGTCCTTTTTCAACCTAACTCAGATTTTTGCTCAGCTCCCTCAATTTTAGCCAGAAATTACCTGAAATCACAGAAAAACACACAAACTCATAGT
>NC_029781.3:50303043-50304646 GCF_000817695.3 Arachis duranensis
AGAATGATTGGCATCCATAGGAACTCAGAATTCAGATAGTATTATTGATTCTCCTAGTGTAGTATGTTGATTCTTGAACACAGTTACTTTATGAGTCTTGGCCGTGGCCCTAAGCACTTTATTTTCCAGTATTACCACTGGATACATAAATGCCACAGACACATGACTGGGTGAACCTTTTCAGATTGTGACTCAGCTTTGCTAAAGTCCCCAGTTAGAGGTGTCCAGAGCTCTTAAGCACACTCTTTTTGCTTTGGATCACGACTTTAACCACTCAGTCTCAAGCTTTTCACTTGGACCTGCATGCCACAAGCACATGGTTAGGGACAGCTTGATTTAGCCGCTTAGGCTTGGAATTACTTCCTTGGGCCCTCCTATCTACTAATGCTCAAAGCCTTGGATCCTTTTCACCCTTGCCTTTTGGTTTTAAGGGCTGTTGGCTTTTATTCCTTTTCTTGATCCAATGATTTCTTGTAACAAAAATATTTTTTTTGAACTGCTTTTTCTTGCTTCAAGAATCAATTTCATGATTTTTCAGATCATCAATAATATTTTTCGTGTTCCTCATTCTTTCAAGAGCTAATATTCATAAAATTCAAGATAAAAAATATGCACTGTTCAAGCATTCATTCAGAGAACAAAAAGTGTTGCCACCACATATAGTTAATTATGATTTTTATTATTAAGAACTCGAAAATAAACTACTTCTTTATTCTAATTATCTACTATTTTATTCATGCCTGATGATGATGAGAAAAATAAATTATAACTTAATTGGAAATAAAACTAGAATAGATATACTAATTACTACTACTATTACTATATATATCTCCTAAGGTAAAATTCTATAATAATACTATCACAGAGTTAAAGCTAAAATTAGAACTCAACAACCTGTGTTTTGAGAAGTAGATGTTCCTCTAGTCTGTGGGGTGCTTTTCAAGGATTAATTTCTGGTGCTTCAGTTCCCTTAAATCACGCCCTTGCTCTTCCTGTTCCTTAAGCAGTTTGCAAAGCATGCTACTTTGATTGTTCTGTTCTTCCTTTATTTGGTTCATAGCTTCTTGCAATTTGGAAATAGATGCTTCAATATGTTCCCAATATTCGAATTGAGGAAGTTTTGGGAGGACTTCCTGTGCTCTCCTCTTGATTGGATCATCCTACAGCTGTTGTCTGTCCATTGATATTCTAGTGATTGGCCTTTCAACTGAGATATACTCTGTTATTCCCATCTTCACTCCAGCATCTCTGCAGAGCATAGAAATTAAGCTTGGATAGGCCAATCTGGCGTCCTTGGAATTCTTGCTTGCTATTTTGTATAGTTCACACGAGATCAGTTGATGAACTTCTACTTCTTTTCCCAACATGATACAGTGAATCATCACTGCTCTTTTAACAGTAACTTCAGAACGGTTGCTGGTGGGTAATATGGAACGCCCAATAAAATCCAACTAGCCTCTGGCTACTGGTTTGAGATCTTCTCTTTTGAGTTGATTTGGGATGCCAGTCGTGCTGGTGGTCCACCTGGCTTCGGGGATGCATATATCCTCTAGAATCTTATCCAGACCTTTATTTACCCTCATCATTCTCCTATTAAAGGAGT
>NC_029781.3:50304820-50306588 GCF_000817695.3 Arachis duranensis
CCTTGATTCCAAAGTGTCTTTGGAATATTCTCTTTCTTGCCTCTTGGGTTGGGTTGTTTTCCTTTAGGGGCCATGATCAAAGTGAGAATATTTTTGTGATCACGGATAAGCACACCAAACTTAAAGGTTTTGTTGTCCTCAAGCAAAAGAAAAGAGAGAAGAGGAATAGGAGGAGAGCAAGTGTGGAAGGGTGGATGATGAGAGGAGCGCCGAGAGTGGATATAAAGGGAGGGGGTGGGTATTCGAAAATAAGAAAAAGATATAAGATAGAAGATATGATTTATAAAAGATAAATATGACAAGAAAAGGATATAATTTAAAAAAAAAGATATGAATGATATTTGAAAATAAATTTGAAATTTATAATTTGAAAAAGATTTTAAAAGATAATTAAGTTGGGAAAGAGCTTGGAAAAAGAGTTGGATTGGATTGAAAATCAATTGTCTTTACGGATTAAGATGCATGTAAAATCTTTGAAGTAGGGATTTCAGAAATTAGAGATTTTAGAAATTAGGATTAAAATTTTTGAAATTGAAGGATGATACTTGGAAACATGTTTATGCAAGAAATCATGAATTAAAACATAAAAATTGGAAAATTTTTGAAGAAAAACGAATTTTTACCTCCTCCCCATCATCCTGGCGTTAAACGCCCAAACGCTGCATGTTTTGGGCGTTTAACGCCCAATTGATGCTTCTCCTGGGCGTTCAACGCCCAGCTGCTGCTTCTTTCTGGCGTTGAACGCCAGGAAGTCCTTTGTCACTGGGCATTTTTCTGAACGCCCAGGATGCTATGATTCTGGCGTTAAACGCCCAGAAGGAGCTTCTTTCTGGCGTTCAACGCCCAGAAGATGCTCCTTTCTGGCGTTCAACGCCCAGATTGCTACCTTTACTGGCGTTGAACGCCCAGTGGATGCTCCTGTTGGGCGTTCAATGCCCAAAATGTTTCTCACTGGCTTTTCCACGCTAGTGAGCATCCAAATTCCCCTGTAACTCTGTGAACTCAAACAAATGCTATTTTACCTTTTGAAAATACTTGACACATACCTGTAAAGAAAAGGAAATTTATTTAATTAGTGAATAAATTTTGTAAATGGCTGGGTTGCCTCCCAGCAAGCGCTTCTTTATTGTCTTTAGCTGGACTATTACTAAGCTCTAATCAAGTCTCAGTTTTGAGCTTTCTTGCTCAAAATTACTTTCAAGATAATGTTTAATTCTCTATCCATTAACAATGAACTTTTTGTTAGAGTCATTATCCTGAAGCTCTACGTATCCATATGGTGATACACTTGTAATCACATATGGACCTCTCCACCGGGACTTTAATTTCCTGGGAAATAATTTGAGCCTAGAATTGAATAGCAGAACTTTCTGCCCCGGCTCAAAGACTCTGGATGACAGTTTCTTATCATGCCATCTTTTTGCTTTCTCTTTGTAAATTTTTGCATTTTCGAAAGCATAGAGTCTAAATTCCTCTAGCTCATTTAACTGGAGCAATCGTTTTTCTCCAGCTAACTTGGCATCAAGGTTCAGGAATCTAGTTGCCCAGTAGGTCTTATGTTCCAGTTCCACTGGCAAGTGGCATGCCTTTCCATACACAAGCTGGTATGGAGAGGTCCCTATAGGGGTCTTGAATGCTGTTCTGTATGCCCACAGAGCATCATCCAAGCTCCTTGCCCAATCCCTTCTACGGTTAATTACAGTCCGTTCCAGGATTCTTTTGAGTTCTCTGTTTGAGACTTCAGCTTGCCCATTAGTCTGTGGATGGT
>NC_029781.3:50306702-50307153 GCF_000817695.3 Arachis duranensis
AGGTACCAAATCTGCTGAAGATGTGTTTCTGGAGGAATTTTAACACTGTTTTAGTGTCATTAGTAGGTGTTGCAATAGCCTCCACCCATTTGGATACATAATCCACTGCCACCAGAATATAAGTGTTTGAGTATGATGGTGGGAAAGATCCTATAAAGTCAATACCCCATACATCAAACAACTCAATCTCCAAGATCCCTTGTTGAGGCATGGCATAACTGTGAGGCAGATTGCCAGATCTTTGGCAACTGTCACAATTAAGTACAAACGCTCGGGAATCTTTATAGAGAGTAGGCCAGTAGAAGCCACATTGGAGGACTCTTGAGGCTGTTCACTCACTTCCAAAATGTCCTCCATACTGTGATCCATGGCAGTGCCATAGAATCTTTTGCGCTTCTTCCTTAGGCACACATCTACGGATTACTCCGTCTGCACATCTCTTAAAGAGATA
>NC_029781.3:50307342-50307964 GCF_000817695.3 Arachis duranensis
GAAAGGTTTCAGAGATCTCAGTGAGAGGGAGGGACGCCCCTTCTACTAGTTCTATTCGGGACAAGTGATCTGCTACTTGGTTTTCTGTCCCTTTTCTGTCTCTTATTTCTATATCAAACTCTTGTAGAAGCAATACCCATCTTATAAGTCTGGGTTTTGAATCCTGCTTTGTGAGTAGATATTTAAGAGCAGCATGATCAGTGTACACAATCACTTTTAGTCCTACTAAATAGGATCTGAATTTGTCAATGGCGTAAACCACTGCAAGTAGCTCTTTTTCTGTGGTTGTGTAATTCTTCTGTGCATCATTTAGAACACGGCTGGCATAGTAAATGAGGTGCAGAAGCTTGTCATGCCTTTGTCCCAACACTGCACCAATGGCATGGTCACTGGCATCACACATCAATTCAAATGGTAATGTCCAGTCTGGTGCAGAGATGATTGGTGCTGTGACCAATTTAGCTTTCAGAGTCTCAAATGCCTGCAGACACTCTTTATCAAAGATAAATGGCGTGTCAGCAGCTAGCAGGTTGTTCAGAGGTTTGGCGATTTTTGAAAAATCCTTTATAAACCTCCTATAGAATCATGCATGCCCCAGAAAGCTTCTGATTGCCTTAACATT
>NC_029781.3:50308161-50308538 GCF_000817695.3 Arachis duranensis
AGTGCTAGATGGTCAAGGCAGGAGCTGAATGAGTCTCCAAATACTGAAAAGTCATCCATGAAGACTTCCAGAAATTTTTCCACCATATCAGATAAAATTGAGAGCATGCACCTCTGAAAGGTTGCAGGTGCATTGCACAGACCAAATGACATCCTTCTGTATGCAAATACTCCAGATGGACATGTGAATGCCGTTTTCTCTTGATCTTTTGGATCTACTACAATTTGATTATAACCTGAATATCCATCCAAGAAGCAGTAGTATTCATGACATGCCAGTCGTTCTAGCATCTGGTCTATGAATGGTAAAGGAAAATGATCCTTTCTGGTAGCTGTATTGAGCCTTCTATAATCAATACACATACGCCACCCAGTAAC
>NC_029781.3:50308615-50308915 GCF_000817695.3 Arachis duranensis
TACTGTCATGCCTCCCTTCTTAGGGACGACTTGGACAGGGCTTACCCAGGGGCTGTCAGAAATGGGATAAATAATCCCAGCCTCTAGTAATTTAGTGACCTCATTCTGCACAACTTCCTTCATGGCTGGATTCAGCCGCCTTTGTGGTTGGACCAATGGTTTGGCGTCACCCTCCAATAGGATCTTGTGCATGCATCTGGCTG
Organism: Arachis duranensis; assembly: GCF_000817695.3. NCBI lineage: Eukaryota > Viridiplantae > Streptophyta > Magnoliopsida > Fabales > Fabaceae > Arachis > Arachis duranensis. Next base: position 50,308,819 of record NC_029781.3, read on the forward strand.
GGCTAATGCCCTTAAGATCACTGATGGACCACCCAAGAGCTGTCTTGTGTGTCCTTAGCACTTGAATTAGTGCTTCCTCTTCCTGTGGCTCTAAGGT
>NC_029781.3:50309586-50309946 GCF_000817695.3 Arachis duranensis
CTACCTACAGAAGTGGGTTGGGAAGCCTTTTTAGAAAGGTTGTTATCATCACTTGTATGTGATTGATCCCCCACTGGCATTTGAATGCCAGGGGTGGAAGCTGGAGTGGCGTTAGACACCACCTCCTTATTTGTTACTGGCGTCTGAACGCCAGAACTGTGCTCCCTTTGGGCGTTCAACGCCGGATTCATGCTTGTTTCTGGCGTTGAACGCCAGGAATGAGCATGGTCTGGGCGTTCAGCACCAGCATTATTCCTCTCTGTGCTCTGATTGTCCTCAGAGGGATTTTGGGTAGCCATTTGTTCATTTCTTGGCTTCCTGCTACTTTGAAGTGAGGTATTTAATGTTTTTCCACTTCTT
>NC_029781.3:50310050-50311921 GCF_000817695.3 Arachis duranensis
ACTTCCATATTCCTGTTAGCCATTCTTGTTTCTTGTAGTATTTCTTTGAATTCGGCTAGCTGCTGGGTTAGAAAGTCTAATTGCTGATTGAATTCATTAGCCTGATCCACAGGACTGAGTTTAGCAGTTACTGCTTTAGCTTCTTCTTTCATGGAAGGTTCACTACTTAGGAACATATGCTGATTTCTGGCAACTGTATCAATAAGCTCTTGAGCTTCTTCAATTGTTTTTCTCATATGTATAGATCCACCAGCTGAGTAGTCTAGAGAAATTTGAGCTTTTTCTGTAAGCCCATAGTAGAAGATGTCTAATTGCACCCACTCTGAAAACATTTCAGAGGGGCATTTTCTTAGCATCTCTCTGTATCTCTCCCAGGCATTATAAAGGGGTTCATTATCTCCTTGTTTGAAGCCTTGGATGCTTAGCCTTAGCTGTGTCATCCGTTTTGGAGGGAAATAGTGATTCAGGAATTTTTCTGACAGCTGTTTCCATGTTTTTATGCTGTTCTTAGGCTGGTTATTTAACCACCTCTTAGCTTGATCTTTTACAGCAAATGGAAACAGTAATAACCTATAGACATCCTGATCCACCTCTTTATCACGTACTGTGTCAGCAATTTGTAAAAATTGTCCCAGAAACTCTGTAGGCTCTTCCTGTGTAAAATTGTGCCAGAAACTCTGTAGGTTCTTCTTGTGGAAGACCAGAATACTGGCAGTTTTGCTGCACCATGATAATGAGCTGAGGATTCAACTCAAAGCTACTAACTCCAATGGAGGGTATACAGATGCTACTTCCATATGAAGCAGTAGTGGGGTTAGCATATGACCCCAGAGTCCTCTTGGACTGTTCATTCCCACTTAGTTCCATAATGGAATAAAACACCAAACTTAAAATTTTTAGAAAACCAATACAAATTTTCAAAAATTAAAGAAAAGTTAACAAGAAAACACTAAACTTAGAGTTTGGCACAAGATTCAATCAAAGAAAAATTATTTTTGAAAAAGATTCCTAAGAAGATACCCAATTATCAAGAACAACTACTAAAGCTCCAGCCAAATGGGCAGCAACTTCAGTGTTGGTTTTAAAGATGTATTATATTTATGGATAAAAGTATAAAATTTTTGAAAGCTAATGTTTTGAAAAAGTACAAGAAAAACAAGAAAAGACACAACACAAGAAAAACTCAAGATCAAACAAGAAAAATAAACAAGAACAACTTGAAGATCAAAGAAGAACAAAGAACACAAGTTCGAAAATTTAAAGAAAAATATAAAATATGCAATTAACACCAAACTTAGAACAAGACACTAAACTCACACTTAGAACAAGACACTAAATTCACGAAAATTAACAATTAATTAAGAAAAATAATATTTTTGAAAAGAAATTTTTGAAAAGAAACTATCCTATCAGGATTTAATGACTCTATAACAATAAAAATAAATTGTTCCTAATCTAAGAAATAAAATAAACCTTTAGTTGTTCAAACTCGAACAATCCCCGGCAACGGCGCCAAAAACTTGGTGCACGAATTTGCAATCCGTACAACTAACCAGCAAGTGCACTGGGTCGTCCAAGTAATACCTTATGTGAGTAAGGGTCGATCCCACGGAGATTATTGGTTTGAAGCAAGCTATATTTATTTTATTATTCTTATTCAGGATGTCAATCAAAATTATCAATTGGAATTATTAGATTGAAAAAAAAATAAAAGAGAATAAAATCGTTACTTGTTGTGCAGTAATGGGGAATATGTTGGGGTTTTGGAGATGCTTTGTCCTCTGAATTTCTGCAATGTAATATTCAACTCAATTGTTTGTAAAGCCCGTCTATGGCAAGCTGTATGTAGGGTGTCACCATTGTCAGTGGCT
>NC_029781.3:50312154-50359937 GCF_000817695.3 Arachis duranensis
TAGACAAGGTTTAGACTTTCCGGATCCTCAAGAATGGCCGCCATCAATTCTAGCTTATACCACGAATATTCTAATTAAAGAAGCTAAGAGATGCCCATTCAGTCTGATGTAGAACGGAGGTGTTTGTCAGGCACACGTTCATGGATTGAGGAAGGTGATGATTGTCACGAATCATCACCTCCTTCACAATTAAGCGCGAATGAACATCTTAGATAGGAACACACAAACGTTTGAATGAAATAGAAACAATTGCATTAATTCATCGAGACGCTGCAGAGCTCCTCACCCCCAACAATGGAGTTTAGAGACTCATGCCATCAAAGTGTATAAAATTCAGATCTGAAAAATGTCATGAGGTACAAGATAAGTCTCTAAAAGTTGTTTAAATAGTAAACTAGTAACCTAGGTTTACAGAATATGAGTGAACTAAGATAATTGGTGCAGAAATCCACTTCTGGGACCCACTTGGTGTGTGCTGGGGCTGAGACTGAAGCTATCCACGAGCTGAGGCTTTTCTTGGAGTTAAACTCCAAGTTATAACGTGTTTTGGGCGTTCAACTCCGGATCATGACGTGTTTCTGGCGTTTAACTCCAGACAGCAGCATGTACTTGGCGTTCAACGCCAAGTTACGTCGTCTATCCTCTTAGGACTATTATATATTGCTGGAAAGCCCTGGATGTCTACTTTCCAAAGCCGTTGAGAGCACTCCAATTGGACTCTTGTAGCTCCAAAAAATCCATTCCGAGTGCAGGGAGGTCAGGATCCAACAACATCAGCAGTCCTTTTTCAGCCTAACTCAGATTTTTGCTCAGCTCCCTCAATTTCAGCCAGAAATTACCTAAAATCACAGAAAAACACACAAACTCATAGTAAAGTCTAGAAATATGATTTTTGCCTAAAAACTAATGATATTCTACTAAAAACTAATTAAAACATACTAAAATCTACATGAAATTACCCCCAAAAAGCGTATAAAATATCCGCTCATCATAACTCAAGCTTTATAAAGAAGTGTTGAGTTGCTCCCAATAATTGTGTGGAGGAAATTGCTTCCCTTGAGGCATCTCAAGGATTTCTTGATGAGGCACTTCCTTATGCTCTTGTTGAGTGCCATGAATGGCTATGGAAAAACAAAAAGCAATGCTTTTACCACACCAAACTTAAAATATTTGCTCGTCCCCGAGCAAAAGAAGAAAGAAATATGTAGAAGGAGAAGAAAATGGAGGAGATGGAGGGTGTATAGGGTTCGGCCAAGAGGGGAAGAAGGTGTTTGTGATGTGTGAAAATGAAGGGGTAAATTGGGGTATTTATAGGTAGAGTGGCCGAATGGTTTGGGTGGGTTTGGGAGGGAAATGGTTTTGAATTTTGAACGTGGGTGGGGTTTTTAGGGAATAGTTAAGGAAGTGATTGGTGAAGGATATTTGGGAAAGAGATATGGAGGTGATTGGTGAAGGGTATTTAGGGAAGAGTGTTGTAGAAAGGTGTGAATAGGAGAAACGCCTTAGAGTGCAATTCTGGCGTTTAAACGCCAGTTTGTTGCCCTGTTCTGGCATTTAAACGCCAGTCTAGTGCCCTATTCTGGCGTTTAAACACCCAGAAAGGTGCCAAATTGGGCGTTTAAACGCCCATTTTGCTACCCTTACTGGCGTTTAGACGCCATTAAGTCCTTCCTCCAGGGTGTGCTGTTTTTAATGCTGTTTTTGATTTTTTTCTTTATTTTTGTAATTGTCTTTGTGACTTCACATGATCATCAACTTAAAAGAAAACAAAATAATATAGATAAAATTAAAATAAAATTGGGTTGCCTCCCAATAAACGCTTCTTTATTGTCTTTAGCTGGACCTCACCGAATGTTATTCTAGTCTCAATTTTGAGCACTCTTGCTCAATATTGCTTTCAAGATAGTGCTTGACTCTTTGCCCATTAACAATGAATCTCTTGTCAAAATCAATATCCTGAAGCTCCACATATCCATATGGTGACACATCTGTAATCACATATGGTCCCCTCCATCGGGATTTTAATTTCCAAGGGAATAGTCTGAGTCTATAGTTAAATAATAGGACCTTTTGTCCTGGTTCAAACACTATGGTTGACAATTTCTTTTCATGCCACTTTTTAGCTTTCTCCTTGTAAATTTTTGCATTTTCAAAAGCATCGAGTCTGAACTCTTCTAGCTCATTCGACTGGAGCAATCTTTTTTCTCCAGCTAATTTAGCATCAAGGTTTAGGAATCTGGTTGTCCAGTAGGCTTTGTGTTCCAGTTCCACGGGCAGATGACAGACTTTGCCATGCACAAGTTGGTATGGAGAAGTTCCTATAGGAGTCTTGAATGTTGTTCTGTATGCCCACAGAGCATCATCCAAGCTTTTTGCCCAATTCTTTCTACGGGCCATTACAGTCCGTTCCAGGATTCTTTTTGGTTCTCTATTAGAGACCTCAGCTTGTCCATTTATCTGTGGATGATATGGAGTTGCTACCTTGTGGCTAATTCCATATCGGACCATAGCAGAGTAAAGCTGTTTATTGCAGAAATGAGTGTCTCCATTACTGATTATTGCTCTGGGAACACCAAATCTACTGAAGATGTGTTTCTGGAGGAACTTTAGCATTGTTTTAGTATCACTAGTGGGTGTTGCAATTGCCTCTACCCATTTAGATACATAGTCTACTGCCACCAGAATATAAGTGTTTGAGAATGAAGGTGGAAAAGGCCCCATGAAGTCAATACCCCATATGTCAAACGATTCAATCTCTAAGATATCTTGCTGAGGCATGGCATAACCATGAGGCAGATTACCAGTTCTATGGCAACTGTCACAGTTCCGTACAAACTCTCGGCAGTCTTTATAGAGAGTAGGCCAGTAGAAGCCGCATTGGAGGACTTTTGTGGCTGTTCGCTCACTTTCGAAATGTCCTCCATATTGTGATCCATGGCAGTGCCAAAGGATCCTCTGTGCTTCTTCTCTAGGCACACATCTATGGATTATTCCATCTGCGCAACTCTTAAAGAGATATGGTTCATCCCACAAGTAGTACTTTGCATCAGAAATTAATTTTTTTGTTTGCTACTTTCTGTACTCCTTAGGTATGAAATTTACAGCCTTATAGTTTGCAATGTCTACAAACCATGGTACTTCCTGAATGGCAAAGAGTTTCTCATCCGGAAAGGTTTTAGAGATCTCAGTGATGGGGAGGGACGCCCCTTCTACTGGTTCTATCCGGGACAAGTGATATACCACTTGGTTTTCAGTCCCTTTTCTGTCTCTTATTTCTATATCAAACTCTTGCAGAAGCAACACCTACCTTATGAGCCTGGGTTTTGAATCCTACTCTATGAGTAGATATTTAAGAGCAGCATGGTCAGTATACACAATCACCTTTGATCCTACTAAGTAGGATCTGAACTTGTCAACGGCATAAACCACTACAAGCAATTCCTTTTCTGTGGTTGTGTAGTTCTTCAGTGCATCATTTAGAACACGGCTGACATAGTAGATGACATGCAGAAGTTTGTCATGCCTCTGTCCCAATACTGCACCAATGGCATGGTCACTTGCATCACACATTGATGAGCGGATAATTTATACGCTTTTTGGCATTGTTTTTAGGTAGTTTTTAGTAAGTTCAAGCTACTTTTAGGGATGTTTTCATTAGTTTTTATGTTAAATTCACATTTCTGGACTTTACTATGAGTTTGTGTGTTTTTCTATGATTTCAGGTAATTTCTGGCTGAAATTGAGGAACTTGAGCAAAACTCTGAAAAAGGACTGCTGATGCTGTTGGAATCTGACCTCCCTGCACTCAAAATGAATTTTCTGGAGCTACAGAACTCCAAATGGCGCGCTCTTAATGGCGTTAGAAAGTAGATATCTAGAGCTTTCCAGAAATATATAATAGTCCATACTTTATTTGGGAATTGACGATGTAAAGTGGCGCTCAACGCCAGGTACATGCTGCTGTCTGGAGTTAAACGCCAGAAACACGTCACGACCCGGAGTTGAATGCCCAAAACACGTTACAACTTGGCGTTCAACTCCAATAAAAGCGTCAGCTCTTGGATAGATCATGCTCAGACCAAACATACCCCAAGTGGGCCCCGGAAGTGGATTTATGCATCAATTACTTACTTCTGTAAACCCTAGTAGCTAGTCTAGTATATATAGGACATTTAACTATTGTATTAGACGTCTTTTTGACCACGTTTCATCTTTGGTCTCAGTTTTGTTTTATTGTTTATCTTAGGAGGCCATTGATCACGTTTTGGGGGGTTGGCCATTCGGCCATGCCTGAACCTTTCACTTATGTATTTTCAACAGTGGAGTTTCTGCACACCATAGATTAAGGGTGTGGAGCTCTGCTGTACCTCAAGTTTCAATACAATTATTATTACTTTCTATTCAATTCTCTTTTATTCTTATTCCAAGATATACGTTGCACATTACTTTGATGAATGTGATGATCTGTGACACTCATCATCATTCTCACCTATGAACGTGCGTGATTGACAACCACTTCCGTTCTACTCTAGGCCGGGCGCATATCTCTTAAATTCCCCAACAGAATCTTCGTGGTATAAGCTAGATAGATGGCGGCATTCATGGGGATCCGGAAAGTCTAACCTTGTCTGTGGTATTCCGAGTAGGATTCCGATATTGAATGACTGTGACGAGCTTTAAACTCCTGAAGGCTGGGCGTGATGACAAATGCAAAAGAATCAATGGATTCTACTCCAACCTGATTGAGAACCGACAGATGATTAGCCGTGCTGTGACAGAGCATTTGGACCAGTACATACAGCTTGCCATGGAAAGGAGTAAGAAGGATTGGATGAATGTAATAAGAAAGTAGAGATTCGAAAGGATTCTAGCATCTCCACACGACTATCTGAAATTTCCACTATTGATTTACATAAGTATTTCTATCCTATTTTATTTTCTGCTTATTTATTATTTTCGAAATCATCATAAATCAATTAATCTGCCTAACTAAGATTTACAAGGTGACCATAGCTTGCTTCATACCAACAATCTCTGTGGGATCGACCCTTACTCACGTAAGGTATTACTTGGATGACCCAGTACACTTGCTGGTTAAGTTGAACGGAGTTGTGAACTTCTCTAACAGTGCCTGGAACTCTTTTATCACAATTTCGTCCACCACACATCAGTTCAAATGGTAATGTCCAGTTTTGTGTAAAAATGACTGGTGCTGTAACCAGCTTAGCTTTCAAAGTCTCAAACGCCTGCAGACACTCTGTGTCAAATATAAATAGTGTGTTAGCAGCTAGCAGATTACTTAGAGGTTTTGTGATTTTTGAAAAATCCTTTATAAACCTCCTATAGAATCCTGCATGCCCCAGAAAACTTTTGATTGCCTTAACATTGGCAGGTGGTAGTAATTTCTCAATTACCTCTACCTTAGCTTAATCCACCTCTATTCCCTTGTTTAAAATTTTGTGTCCAAGGAAAATTCCTTCAGTCACCCTAAAGTGACGTTTCTCCCAGTTTAAAACCAGATTGGTCACTTGGCACCTTTTCAGAATAAGTGTTACATGATCAAGACAGGAGCTGAATGAGTCTCCATATATTGAGAAGTCATCCATGAAGACTTCTAGCAATTTTTCCACCATATCAGAGAAAATAGAGAGCATGCATCTCTGAAAGGTTGCAGGTGCATTACACAGACCAAATGACATCCTTCTGTAGGTAAATACCCTATATGAACATGTGAATGTTGTTTTGTCTTGATCCTGGAGATCTACTGCAATTTGGTTGTAGCCTGAATAGCCATCCAAAAAGCAGTAATAGTCATGACCTGCTAGTCTTTCTAGCATCTGGTCTATGAATGGTAAAGGAAAATGATCCTTTCTAGTGGCTGTATTGAGTCTTCTGTAGTCAATGCACATGCGTCATTCCTTCCTTCTTGGTGATGACTTGGACAGGGCTCACCCAGGGGCTATCAGAAATGGAATAAATAATCTCAGCCTTTAGTAGTTTAGTGACCTCTTTCTGCACCACTTCCTTCATGGATGGATTCAGCCGCCTTTGTGGTTGTACCACAGGCTTAGCATTATCCTCCAAGAGAATCTTGTGCATGCATCTGGCTGGGCTAATGCCCTTAAGATCACTTATGGACCACCCAAGAGCTGTCTTGTGTGTCCTTAGCACTTGAATCAGTGCTTCCTCTTCCTGTGGCTTTAAGGTAGAGCTTATGATTACAGGAAAAGTGTTGTCTTCTCCCAGAAATGCATATTTCAGGGATGGTGGTAGTGGTTTAAGCTCGAGTTTGGGAGGCTTTTCCTCTAATTGAGGAGTTTTCAAAGGTTCTTCTAATTCCTCTGACCCCTCCAGATCAGGCTGAACATCTTTAAATATGTCCTCTAGCTCTGATTCGAGACTCTCAGTCATATTGAATTCTTCTACCAGAGAGTCAATAAGATCTACTTTCATGTAGTCTTTTGGTGTGTCTGGATACTGCATAGCTTTGACAGCATTCAACTTAAACTCATCCTCATTGACTCTCAGGGTCACTTCCCCTTTTTGGACATCAATGAGGGTACGTCCAGTTGCTAGGAAAGGTCTTCCTAGAATGAGAGTTGTACTCTTGTGCTCCTCCATTTCCAGCACTACAAAGTTAGTGGGAAAGGCAAATGGCCCAACCTTGACAATCATGTCCTCGATTATGCCTGATGGGTATTTAATGGAGCCATCAGCAAGTTAAAGACAGATTTGGGTTGGTTTGATCTCTTCGGTCAAACCAAGCTTTCTGATAGTGGATGCAAGGATTAGGTTGATACTTGCCCCAAGATCACATAGAGCTGTCTTGGTGCAAATTTCCTTCTAATGTGCATGGTATCATAAAGCTTTTGGGATCCTTAAGCTTCTCTGGTATGTTTTTTAGAATGACTGCACTACATTCCTCAGTGAGAAAAACTTTTTTAGTTTCTCTCCAATCCTTCTTATGGCTTAAGATTTCTTTCATGAACTTAGCATAAGAGGGTATTTGCTCAAGTGCTTCTGCAAATGGAATCTTTATTTCAAGTGTTCTGAGATAGTCTGCAAAGCGGGCAAATTGCTTATCCTGTTCCGCTTGGCGGAGTTTCTGAGGATAAGGTATTTTGGCTTTATATTCTTCAACATTGGTTGCTGCAGGTTTATTTCCTACAGAAGCAGGTTGAGATGCCTTCTTAAGGGAGTTATTATCAGCACTTGTCGGTGTCTGATCCCTTACTGGCGTTTGAACGCCAGGATTGGGCATTGAATTGGTGTTTAACGCCAGATTCCTACCATGTTCTGGCGTTTGAATGCCAGAATTGAACATGGAAGTGGCGTTTGACACCAACTTTTCACCCTTTTCTGGCATTTGAATGCCAAAATTGGGTGTCCACTGGGCGTTTAACGCCATTTTGTCACCCTTTTCTGGCGTTTGGATGCCAGAATCATTCCTCTCTGGGCTCTTACTGTCCTCAGAGGGATTTTGGGTAGCATAATGTTCGTCCTCTGTCAGCTGTTCTTTCCTTGGCTTTCTGCTGCTTTGAGTTGATGTATTTAATGTTTTTCCACTCCTTAATTGAACAGCTTGACATTCTTCTGTTATTTGTTTAGATAACTGTTGTCTTGTCTGGTTAAGTTGTGCTTCCATATTCTTATTAGCATCCTGAGTATCTTGTAACATTTCTTTAAATTCTGCTAACTGTTTTGTCAGAGTAAGTAATTGCTGGTTGAGTTCAGCAACTTTCTTTGGAGGACTAAGGTCAGTAGATACTCCTTTAGCCTTTTCCTTTATGGAGGATTCACTGCTCACGTACAGATGTTGATTTATAGCAACAGTATCTATAAGCTCTTGAGCTTCTTCAATTGTCTTTCTCATGTGTATAGATTCACCAGCTGAGTGGTTTAGAGATATCTGAGCTTTTTCTGTAAGCCCATAGTAGAAGATATCTAACTGCACCCATTCTAAACATTTCAGAGGGGTATTTCCTCAGCATCTCTCTGTACCTCTCCCAGGCATTGTAAAGGGATTCATTATCCTGTTGTTTGAAGCCTAGAATGTCCAGCCTTAGCTGTGTCATTCTTTTGGGAGGGAAATATTGATTCAAAAATTTTTCTGACAGCTATTTCCATGTCCTTATGCTGGCCTTAGGTTGGTTATTCAACCACCTCTTAGCTTGGTCTTTTACAGCAAATGGAAACAGTAATAATTTGTAGACATCCTGGTCTACTTCCTTATCATGTACTATGTCAGCAATTTGTAAGAACTGGGCCAGAAACTCAGTAGGTTCTTCCTGTGGAAGACCGGAATACTGGCAATTTTGTTGCACCATGATAATGAGCTGAGGATTCAACTCAAAATTACTGACTCCGATGGAGGGTATACAGATACTACTCCCATATGAAGCAGTAACGAGGTTAGCCTATGACCCCAAAGTCCTTCTAGATTGTTCATTTCCACTTAGTTCCATGATGGAGAAAGGGAGATGATGTGGATTTATTTTATTTATTTTATTATATTTATATATATTTTTTTTCTCGAAAAAAATTAATAATAAAAGAAAATTGGAAACTAAAAAAAATAATGTAAAAGGAAAGATTTGAAAATTTTTTTGATGAGGATTTTCAAAAAAATTGAAGAAAGAGAAAGTGGTTAGGAAGTTTTTAAAAAAAAGATATGATTGAAGACAATTTAAAAAGATTTGATTTCTAAAATTGATGACTAATTTAATGCAAAAATTTTCGAAAATTTGGAGGAAACACCAAGGAACACCAAACTTAAAAATTTTAAGATCAAAACACAAGAAGGACTCAAAAATACTTTGAAGATTCACAAGAACACAAAGAACAAAAATTCAAAGACACAAAGGATTCAAGAACATAAAAAGAACACCAAACTTAAAATTTTTAGAAAACCAAAAATAAATTTTCGGAAAATAAAAACTAACAAGAAAACACCAAACTTAAAACATGCAACTAGACTCAAACAAAAGAATCTAAAAGAAAAATAATAAATTTTTGAAAAATTTTGAAAAGAAAATAAAAGACTCTGACCCAAAAGACAAAATTTTCCTAATCTAAGCAACAAGATGAACCGTCAGTTGTTCAAACTCGAACAATCCCCGGCAACGGCGCCAAAAACTTGGTGCACGAAATTACAATCACACTTGCAATTCTGCACAACTAACCAGCAAGTGCACTGGGTCGTCCAAGTAATACCTTACGTGAGTAAGGGTCAATCCCACGGAGATTGTCGGCTTTAAGCAAGCTATGGTTACCTTGTAACTCTTAGTCAGGAGATTAATAATGAAAAGGGTTTTTGTTTGCAATATAATAGAAGAGCACGAAACAAAAAGTACTCGTGGTTCAATAATGGAGAATAGGTTGGAGTTTTGGAGATGCTCTGTCATCTGAATCTCTGCTTTCCCACTATCTTCTTCTTCACGCATGCAAGGCTCCTTTCATGGCAAGCTGTATGTAGGGTGTCACCGTTGTCAATGGCTACTTCTCATCCTCTCAGCGAAAATGGTCCATGTGTGCTGTCACCACACGGCTAATCATCTATCGGTTCTTGATCATGTTGGAATAGAATCCAGTGATCCTTTTGCGTCTGTCACGATGCCCAACACTCACAAGTTTGAAGCTCGTCACAGTCATCCCTTCTCAGATCCTACTAGGAATACCGCAGACAAGGTTTAGACTTTCTGAATCTCAGGAATGGCCACCAATAATTCTAGCTTATACCACGAAGACTCTGGATGCAAGAATTTGAACACTCTGTTGTCAGGAGAGGTACTCAAATTCGTGAACTAGGAACCCAAGAGATACACATTCAATCGAAGATAGAATAGAGGTGATTGTCAGGCACGCGTTCATAGGTTGAGAATGTTGATGAGTGTCACGGATCATCACATTCATCATGTTTAAGTGCGAATGAATATCTTAGAATGGAAACAAGCATGATTGAATAGAAAGCAGTGGTAATTGCATTAATCCATCGAGACACAGCAGAGCTCTTCACCCCCAACAATGGAGTTTAGAGACTTATGCCGTAAAGATACAATGTAAAACATGAAAATGTCATGAGGTACAAAATAAATCTCTAAAAGTAGTTTTTATACTCAACTAGTAACCTATGTTTACAGAAAATGAGTAAACTAAGATAGGTAGTGCAGAAATCCACTTCTGGGGCCCACTTGGTGTGTACTTGGGCTGAGCATTGGCACTTTCACGTGCATAGGCTATTCCTAGAGTTAAACGCCAGCTTTGGTGCCAGTTTGGGTGTTTAACTCCAACTTTTATGCCAGTTCTAGCGTTTTGACGCCAGAAAAGGGCAGAGAACTGGCGTTTTGACGCCAATTTATGTCATCAAAACTCGCTCAAAGTATAGATTATCATATATTGCTGGAAAGCCCTAGATGTCTATTTTCCAATGCAATTTAGGGCGCGCTATTTGGAGTTCTATAGCTCCAGAAAATTTACTTCGAATGCAGGGAGGTTAGAATCCAATAGCATATGCAGTCCTTTTTCAGCCTCTGAATCAGATTTTTGCTCAGGTCCTTCAATTTTAGCCAGAAAATACCTGAAATCAAAGAAAAACACACAAACTCATAGTAAAGTCCAGAAATATGAATTTTTCATAAAAACAAATAAAAAAATAATAAAAACTAACTAAATCATACTAAAAACTATATAAAAACAATGCCAAAAAGCGTATAAATTATCCGCTCATCATCTACTTACTCTACACATAGGTTGCATGCAAGTCTCAGCTATCAACACCCAAAATCCACTTCAAGAGGTCTCCTATGACATGGCAGGAAATTTAGTGCAAAATGATAATTATGATTTTGCTCAATCCTCTTCTGAACAGGTCAATTACATGGGGAGTGGTTCTAGAAATCCCAATAATGACCCCTATTCTCAGACATACAATCAAGGATGGAGAAATCACCTAAATTTTGGGTGGAGAGACCAACATCAAAAACCTCAAAATTTCAACAATAATTTTCAGGGCGGCTTCCAACAGAACAATTACAATAACCGCCAATTTCAGTCTCAGCAGCAACAACCAGCTGAGCAGGCTAACTCTAAATTCCAAGAAAATTCTAATTGGGAGATGATGAGGAGTTTTATGCAGGAAACCAGAGCCTCCATTAGAAACTTAGAAGTGCAAATGGGCCACTTGAGCAAGCAAATACTTGAGAGGTCTGCAAGTACATTACCAGGTGGTACAGTAGTAAACCCAAGAGAATATTGCAAGGTTATTCAGTTGAGAAGTGGTAAAGTAGCTAGCTCTGAGACCAAGGCCAATAAAGAATTAGTTGAAAAAGAAGCTCCAGAGGAGAAGAAGGAAGAAGTAGAGCGCGCCCCTCCTAAGCGTGCAGATAACCCATTCCCTGATTCTCTTGACACTTATCCTGCCTTTCCAAAGGCTCCTGAATACAAGCCAAAAATGCCATATCCTTAGAGGCTTTAGAAGGCTTCCAAAGAAAAGCAGTTTTCCAAATTTTTAGATGTCTTCAAGAAGCTACAGATCAACATTACTTTTGCAGAGGCTCTTGAGCAAATGCCTCTTTATGCTAAATTTATGAAAGAGTTGTTGACCCATAAGAGGAATTGGAAGGAACAAGAAATAGTGGTGTTAACCAAGGAATGTAGTGCAATTATTCAACACAATCTCCCTGAGAAAATGTCAGACCTAGGGTGCTTTGTCATTCCTTGCACCATTGGAGATGTCACCATTCAGAGAGCTTTATGTGACCTTGGAGCAAGCATCAATCTAATGCCACTTTCAGTGATGAAAAAGCTTCAAATTGAGGAGGTAAAACCCACTCATATTTCTCTTCAACTTGCTGATCTTTCTATTAAATTACCTGTAGCTATTGTTGAGGATTTACTAGTTAAAGTGGGACCATTTATTTTTTCTGTTGATTTTGTTATATTAGACATGGAAGAGGAGGTAAAATCCTCTATTATACTTGGTAGACCCTTTTTAGCTACAGGTAGAGCTCTGATTGATGTGCAAAAAGGTGAATTAACCCTGAGGGTCAATGAAGAACGGGTAGTCTTAAATGTTTTTGAGGCTCTCAAACACCCTAATGATTCTGAAGGGTGTATGAAAATAGATGTTATTGAACCACTTGTTCAAGAGGTACTGAAAGCTGACGTGCTTGATGACATTCTGGATCCTATTTCTGAGTATGAATTAGTTGAAGTTGATGATTCACCACCCCAGAAGGCTATGGTTTACACGCCTAAAGCAGAGGAGGAAGCCCCTAAGCTTGAGCTCAAACCTTTACCTCCTTCTCTGAAATATATGTTCTTTGGTGAAAATGATTCATATCCGGTGATTATTAACTCTTCTCTAAAGCCTGAAGAGGAAGAGGTGCTTGTTTCAGTGCTCAAGAGCCATAAAACAGCTCTTGGGTAGACTATTAGTGACTTGAAGGGGATTAGTCTAACCAAGTGTATGCACAAGATCCTTCTTGAAGATGATGCCAAATCGGTTGTGCAACCACAAAAGAGACTCAATCCAACTATGAAAGAGGTGGTCCAAAAAGAGGTAATGAAATTATGGGAAGTAGGTATTATTTACCTTATTTCTGACAGTCCTTGGGTGAATCCTGTGCAGGTAGTTCCCAAGAAAGGAGGGATGACAGTGATCCAAAATGAAAAGAATGAGCTTATTCCTACAAGAACAATCACAGGATGGAGAATGTGTATAGACTACAGGAGGCTCAACACTGCCACAAGGAAGGATCATTTCCCCCTGACCTTTCATTGATCAAATGCTTGAAAGGTTAGTTGGTCATGCTTTTAATCAAATTGCAGTGGACCCTCAAGATCAAGAGAAGACAGCATTCACATGCCCCTTTGGAGTGTTTGCCTACAGGAGAATGCCATTTGGACTTTCTAATGCTCCAGCAACTTTCCAAAGGTCTATGCTTTCAATCTTTTCTGATATGGTTGAGAAATACATTGAGGTATTTATGGATAATTTTTCTGTCTTTGGTAATTCTTTTGAATCCTGCCTTAAGCATTTATCTCTTATCTTGAAACGGTGTCAAGAATAAAACCTTGTTTTAAATTGGGAAAAATGCCATTTCATGGTTACAAAAGGTATTGTTCTTGGACACCGGATTTCAAGTAAGGGGATTGAGGTTGACAGAGCAAAGGTGGAGGTAATTAAAAAATTACCACCACCAGCTAATCTTAAGGCAGTCAGGAGTTTCCTGGGTCATGCAAGATTTTATAGGAGATTTATAAAGGACTTTTCTAAAATAACTAAACCATTGAGCAACCTGTTGGTTGTTGATGTTCCTTTTGTCTTTGATTCTGATTGCCTGCATGCTTTTGAAACTTTGAAAGCAAACCTTACCTCTGCTCCCATTATAGCCCCCCTCCCTCCCCCTCCCCCGACTGGGATTTACCATTTGAGTTGATGTGTGATGCCAGTGACTTTGCCATAGGAGCTGTTTTAGGACAGAGGCATGGTAAGCTTGTACATGTCATTTACTATGCCAGTTGTGTGTTAAATGATGCCCAAAAGGATTACACAACTACAAAAAAGGAATTATTAGCTGTTGTGTATGTTGTTGATAAGTTTAGGTCTTATTTACTTGGTTCTAAGGTTATTATTTATACTAATCATGCTACTTTAAAGTACCTTCTAACCAAACAGGACTCTAAACCAAGATTAATCAGATGGGTGTTACTCCTTCAGGAGTTTGACATTTAGATAAAACACAGTAAATGGTCAGAAAATCAAGTAGCCGACAATCTCTCCAGAATTGAGCCTGATGCAGGAGCACAACAACCCACAGCTGTAACTGAAATATTTCCTGATGAGCAATTGTTCCTCATTTAGCAGGCTCCATGGTTTATGGACATTGCAAATTATAAAGCCATGAATTTTATTCCAAAGAAGTACAGCAGGCAACAAGTAAAGAAGCTATTGATGGATGAAAAGTACTACATTTGGGAGGAACCATATCTTTTTAAGAGGTGTTTAGATGGTATCATCCGGAGATGTGTCCCAGATAAAGAAACACAGCAGATTCTCTGGCACTATCATGGTTCAGATTATAGAGGCCACTTTGGTGGTGAAAGGACAGATACAAAGGTCCTTTAGAGCGGATTCTACTAGCCGACTCTCTTCAGGGATGCAAGAGCATTTGTGAAGCACTGTGACAGATGTAAAAAAGCCACGAATCTCCCTGCCAACCATGAAATGCCATAGCAGGGGATTCTTGAGGTTGAGTTATTTGATGTGTGGGGTATTGACTTCATGGGACCCTTTCCACCCTCACATTCAAACAACTATATTCTAGTGGCAGTTGATTATGTGTCCAAGTGGGTAGAAGTTGTAGCTTTACCCACCAATGATGCCAAGGTGGTCATGAGCTTTCTTCAGAGATATATCTTTAGCCGGTTTGGTGTCCCGAGGACACTCATTAGTGATGGAGGAAGCCATTTCTGCAACAGACGGCTGGACTCTCTTCTGCAGAGATATGGAGTCCGTCATAAAGTGGCAACACCCTATCACCATCAGACAAGTGGATAGGTTAAAGTTTCCAATAGGGAACTTAAGAGGATTCTAGAGAAGACCGTCAGTGTTTCAAGAAAGGACTGGTCTAGGAAGCTTGATGATGCTCTCTGGGCATACCGGACAGTGTACAAGACTCCCATTGGCATGTCCCCTTATTAGTTGGTCTATGGGAAGGCCTGTCACTTGCCAGTTGAACTGGAACATAAAGCTTACTGGGCAATCATGTATCTGAATCTCGATTCAAAAGCTGCAGGAATTAAGCGAATGCTCCAGTTAAATGAGCTTGATGAATTTAGATATTCAGCTTATGAGAATGCCAAGCTCTATAAGAAAAGAACCAAGTTATTGCAAGATAAGAAGATTGCTATCAAAGTCTTTGAGCCAAGACAGAAAGGGCTTCTGTATAATTCAAGGCTCAAATTCTTTCCAAGGAAGCTGAAATCCCGGTGGTCAGGACCGTTTATGGTTACCAGAGCTTCACCATATGGTCATGTGGAAATACAGGAAGAGAATTCTGACAGAAAATTTACAGTGAATGGCCAGAGGTTGAAGCACTATCTTGGAGGCAAGATTGATCGCCAGAGGTCCGCTCATCTACTGAATTAGCAGAATTGACCGTCAAGCTAGTGACGTTAAAGAAGTGCTTGTCGGGAGGCAACCCGATACTTTCGTATCCTTAGTTATTTTCGTAGTAGTAGTTTTCTTATTTATTTGATTCTTATTGAGTTTTATCTGATCATGCAACTATTTTAGAAGCAGGAACTAAAGATAAAAAAAAAAAGAGAAACGAAGAAGAAACTTACCCGAGAGATGAGCAGGAGTGGCGCTGGAACTATGCCTTACACACAAACAAGATCATGCGTACGCACACCTCACGCGTGCGTGTCGTTTGCGCCTCTAACCATCCACGCGTGCGCGTCCCATACGTGTACGCATGACCTTGAAAATCGGCGTAAATGGGTATTGTGGCAAAAAGTTACGCGGGAGGGGAGCAGGAAGTGTGCTTTGCGCACAAATTGGCTCATGCGTACGCATCCATGAAGCGTGCGCGTCATTTAAACTTTTGACACTCCACGCGTCACTCATGGATGAGTAAAATTGGCGTAAAAGGTGTTTGGCCAAAAAGTTATGCTGGTGTGGGGCTAGAACTATGCTACGGGTACAAGCCCCACCACGCGGATGTGTCCCTGATGCGTTCGCGTTGTTTTCCTATCCTGGCCTTCCATGCGTACGCGTCCCACGTCGCTTGAAGTTTGCACAATCCACGCATATGCATGCTTCATGCGTACGCGTCGCATGTGACGCCCAATTGAACCACCTCAGCGCCTGATTTCAAATCATCCACCTCCCAAATCCTAATTCTCCCTTGTTCTTTTATCTTTTTCTTCTTCTTTCATCATATTAATTGCTTTTATGTCTCTCTCTGTTCGTAGTTCTTCTTTGCTTGAGGACAAGCAAACCTTTAAGTTTGGTGTTGACGCTTCGCTTATGGCTCTTCTGTCTAGCACAAAGGGAGAAGAATGTTCTTCATGAAGGAATGAGATGACCACTAGCATAACTGAGGTGGTTGAGTTCCTTTCATTCTATTTCTCCTCCATTCTTATGTTGTTGTCTTCTGTTTTCTATTGCTTTGATTGCTTGCATGATTGTTAGTACTTTTAGTTAAAAAAATTGTTTTACACACCACTCACTGAACTTGAATCTAAAAAGAAAAGAAAAGAAGTGATATATTGCTTGAGAAATTGAGTCTAATAGAGTAGTCTTATTCACTTAAATGTGGTGGTATTGTTTATGATTTTGAATGCATGACATGAACAGTGCATATTTGAATTTTAATCAAAGGATGTTGACGTATAAGGAATAGGAATTTAGGGAATTATTATGACTTCTCCAAAATAAGTAAAAGTTTAATCCTTGAAGCAAAAGAAACAGCAAAAGAAAAAATATATAATAATAAAAGCAAGGTCCAACGATCTGAGCATCAATGACTAGGGAGGTCAAACATGATTAAAAGCTCAAAGAGTTATTTTCCTAGTCATATGCTTGTGGTGTGATTGTGTCAAGTAATCCTTGAGACAGAACACTTAGAGTCGAGACCAAGTGCGTTTAACAGAGTATGCAAGGCTTTGAGCACCACTGTCTGGGAGTAAATGAAAGAAAAATTAGAACTTAAAGAGAGTTCCCCAGTCAAGTGCTTGTGGTATTTCGGTGTCAAGTAATCCTTGAGACAAAACATTTAACGTCAAGGTTAGGCTCAAGGAGCAAAGCACCAAAGAAAAATAAATTAAAGAAAATCATGTTGTGTTCAAGGATTAAACTGAAGGATAAAGATCAGAGAATTCATAATGTGATTCGGATTCTAATTCCGAATGACACTGACATTACTCTGATTCAAAGGAGAGTGAGATGCCAAAACTGTTCAAAATTACAATGAATAAATCCCATTTTAAGAATAGACTTGAGCTTAATCGAACTCTCATTCTCATGCAAATTCACATCCTAAGCCTATATTATTTTGGTTGCTTGAGGTCAAGCAACAATTCAAGTTTGGTGTTGTGATGCGTGAGCATCTTTCTTGTCTTTTCCTAGTGAATTTGCATTTAAATTATTGAGTTTAATCAAGAATTAATTATTTTTTAGCCACTATGGATGCTACTTTGCGTTTTGTGTAGTTTAGTGTATTTTAGGTAGCATTTGACTGGATTTGATGGAAAGGAAGCTTGCACAAATGGAAGGAGCACAAGAATTAAAGGAGATGACAGCGAGGAGCGACACGTGTGCGTACCCAACGCGTGTGCGTGATTTGAAGATTTGTGCAGCGACGCGTGCGCGTCCTGACGCGTACGCGTGACACGCAAAAAACACCATCGACGTGTACGCGTGACTGACGCGTATGCGTGACATGCGCCACGTGCAGAAAACGCTGGGAGCGATTTGTGGGCCCTATTTTGGCACTAAAGTAAGGCGCAGCTCTTTGCCAAGTTAGGCGCAGATCCAGTGAAGCCAAGTGATCCCCACGTTACAAGGCGTGGATTATTTAATTGATTCTGATTCAAATTTGAATTTGAAAATAGAAAAAGATATTATCTTAATTTTAGATATTAGATTTTAAATTAATTAGGATTAGATATAAAAGACAATTCAATTATATACCAATTTAGATATTGTAAGGATTGATACTATTATTTTTCTATTTTAATTCATGTTTTGATTTATATTTCAAGAATTATTTTCGTTCTTTATTTTATGAATTTGGGTGGAACAGAAGTATGACCCATGTTCTAATTGCGTTCTTGTATAACTTGGAAAAGCTCTTTACTTGAACAACAGTTTAAAAATAATTTCTCCTAATTTCTAATTATCTGGATTTAATGGGATACGTGACATATAATCCTCTTATTTTTGGGTAATTAGGATTTTTGTGGCATACAAAATGGAATTTGATCATGCAGCTTCTAATTGGAATTAATTAACCAAGGAATTGGCAGTTAATGAATTTTAGAGGAGACTAGGAAGGTCTAAGGAATTAGGATCTAGTCACATATAGTTTGCCATGAATTAAATCTTACATGATTAAAATAAATTAATAAGAAAAATCAATCCAGAAAATAGATATCTCTAAAACCTTAACTATTTCTCCATATATATTTCACAACTTCTTTACTGCTTGCATTCTTAAATTCTTGATTATTGTTTAATGCTCTTTCAACATCCAACACTCTTTTCTGCTTGCCTAACTAAGTAAATCACTTAACCATTGTTGCTTAATCCATCAATTCTGGTGGAATCGACCCTCACTCACCTGAAGCATTACTTGGTACGACCCGGTGCACTTGCCGGTTAGTTTGTGGATTATAAATTTCGCACCAAGTTTTTGGCGCCGTTGCCGGGGATTGACTATGATTAACAACTATTAGTTGTTTGATTGCTTATATTAGGCGATTTAGTTTTAATTTTTATTTAAATTTTGTTTTAAATTTTCGAAAAAAATATATTTTTTTATCTCTTTACACAGTTTACCTCACTGGGAATTCTCTACACTCTGACGTAGAAATTCCCATCTTTTCTTATTTTCTGTTTGTTTATGCATAAGAACAGAGACAAAGAACATCTCTTAGACTTTGATCCTGAACCTGAAAGGACTTTCAGGCGACGTTTACAACAGGCAAGACTTTACAAGGCTACAGAACCCACTATGGATCCTAATAATGCTAATAATGCCAATGTGGCAAATCCGAATGGAGATGAGCAACAAAGGAGAGTGCTTGGCTCTTATTCTGCTCCTACTGCAGATCTTTATGGAAAAAGCATTGTGGTGCCTCCTATAGCTGCAAATAACTTTGAGTTGAAGCCACAATTGGTCACCTTGCTGTAACAAAACTGCCAGTATCATGGTCTTCCCCACAAAGACCCAAATTAATTTATTTCCAATTTTCTGCAAATCTATGATACTATGAAGACAAATGGAATAAACCTAGAGGTGTACAAACTCATTCTCTTCCCGTTTGCTCTAAGGGATGGAGCAAAGTTATGGCTAGATTCCCAACCCAAGGAGAGTTTGGATACTTGGAACAAGGTTGTTACTGAGTTTCTTACTAAATTTTTCCCACCAAAGAAGCTAACTAAGCTTAGGGTGGAGGTTCAGACCTTCAGACAAAAGGATGGTGAAATTCTGTATGAAGCTTGGGAGAGATACAAGCTACTAACTAGACAATGCCCTCCAAAAATGTTCTCCAAATAGACTCAACTAGATATCTTTTATGAAGACTTGGGTGAAATGTCCAAGATGTGATTAGACAATTCTGCAGGAGGTTTATTGCACAAGAAGAAGACACCGGCGGAAACTATTGAGCATATTGAATTGGTTGCTAGCAACCAATATTTATACTCATCTAATAGGAATCCTGTGAACTCTGAGGCTCCTCAGAATAAGGGCGTCATGGAAGTATAAGCTCTTAATGCTATTCTTGCTCAGGACAAGCTTATGTCTCAGCAAATAAGTCTACTTACCCTACACATGGGTGGCATGCAAGTCTCAGTAATCAACACCCAAAATCCACTTCAAGAAGTCTCCTATGACATGGCAGGAAATTTAGTGAAAAATGATCATTATAATTATGTTCAATCCTCTTCTAAATAGGTCAATTACATGGGGAGTGGTTCTAGAAATCCCAATAATGACCCCTATTCTCAGACATACAATCAAGGATGGAGAAATCACCTAAATTTTAGGTGGAGAGACCAACCTCAGAGACCTTAGAATTTCAACAATAATTCTTAGGGTGGCTTCCAACAGAACAATTACAATAACCGCCAATTTTAGTCTCAGGAGCAACAACCACCTCAGCAGTCTAACTCTAAATCCCAAGAAAATTCTAATTGGGAGATGATGAGGATTTTTATGCAGGAAACCAGAGCATCCATTAGAAACTTGAAAGTGAAAATGGGCCAGCTAAGCAAGTAAATACCTGAAAGGTCTGCAAGTACATTACCAGGTGATACAGTGGTGAACCCAAGAGAAGATTACAAGGTTATTCAGTTAAGAAGTGGTAAAGTAGCTGGCTTTGAGACCAAGGCCAATGAATAATTAGTTGAAAAAAAAGCTCCAGAGGAGAAGAAGGAATAAGTAGAGTGCGCCCCTCCTAAGCGTGCAGATAACCCATTCCCTGATTCTCTTGAAACTTATCCTACCTTGCCAAAGGCTCTTGAATACAAGCCAAAAATGCCATATCCTCAGAGACTTCAGAAGGCTTCCAAAAAAAGTAGTTTTCCAAATTTTTAGATGTCTTCAAGAAGCTACAGATCAACATTCCTTTTGCAGAGGCTCTTGAGCAAATGCCTCTTTATGCTAAATTTATGAAAGAGTTGTTGACCCATAAGAGGAATTGGAAGGAACAAGAAATAGTGGTGTTAACCAAGGAATGTAGTGCAATTATTCAACATAATCTCCCTGAGAAAATGCCAGACCCAGGGAGCTTTGTCATTCCTTGCACCATTGGAGATGTCACCATTCAGAGAGCTTTATGTGACCTTGGAGCTAGCATCAATCTAATGCCACTTTCAGTGATGAAAAAGCTTCAAATTGAGGAGGTAAAACCCACTCATATTTCTCTTCAACTTGCTGATATTTCTGTTAAATTACCTATGGGTGTTGTTGAGGATTTACTTGTTAAAGTGGGACCATTTATTTTTCGTATTGATTTTGTAATATTAGACATGGATTGCACTTCCAATTTTTTAATGAAGGCTCTGGTTTCCTGCATAAAACTCCTCATCATCTCCCAATTAGAATTTTCTTGGGATTTAGAGTTAGCCTGCTGAGGTGGTTGTTGCTGCTGAGACTGAAGTTGGTGTTTATTGTAATTGTTCTGTTGGAAGCCACCTTGAGAATTAATGTTGAAATTCTGAGGTCTCTGAGGTTGGTCTCTCCACCCAAAATTTGGGTGATTTCTGCATCCTTGATTGTATGTCTGAGAATAGGGCTCATTATTGGAATTTCTAGAACCACTCCACATGTAATTCACCTATTCAGAAGAGGATTGAGCATAATCATAATTATCATTTCCCACTAAATGTCCTGCCATGCCATAGGAGACCTCTTGAGGTGGATTTTGGGTATTGAGTAAGTAGACTTATTTGCTGAGACATAAGCTTGTTCTGAGCAAGAATAGCATTAAGAGCTTCTACTTCCATGACACCCTTCTTTTGAGGAGCCTTAGAGTTCACAGGATTCCTGTTAGATGAGTATAAATATTGGTTGCTAGCAACCAATTCAATAAGTTCAATAGTCTCCTTCGGTGTCTTCTTCTTGTGCAATGAACCTTTTGCGGAATTGTCTAAGCACATCTTGGACATTTCACCCAAGCCTTCATAAAAGATATCTAGTTGAGTCCATGTGGAGAACATGTCCGGAGGGCATTGCCTAGTCAGTAGCTTGTATCTCTCCCAAACTTTATAAAAAGTTTCACCATCCTTCTGTCTAAAGGTCTGAACCTCCACCCTAAGCTTAGTCAGCTTCTTTGGTGGGAAAAATTTAGTAAGAAACTCAGTAACAACCTTGTTCCAAGTATCCAAACTCTCCTTGGGTTGGGAATCTAGCCATAGCTTTGCTCCATCCTTCAGAGCAAATGGGAAGAGCATGAGTTTGCACACCTTTGGGTTTACTCCATTTGTCTTCACAGTATCACAGATCTGCAAAAAAATTGGAAATAAATTTATTTAGGTCTTCGTGGGGAAGACCATGATACTGGCAGTTTTGTTACACTAAGGTGATCAATTGTGGCTTCAACTCAAAGTTGTTTGCAGCTATAGGAGGCACCACAATGCTTTTTCTATAAAGATCTATAGTAGGAGCAGAATAAGAGCCAAGCACTCTCCTTTGTTACTCATCCCCATTCAGATTTGCCACATTGGCATTATCAGCATTATTAGGATCCATAGTGGGTTCTGCAGCCTTGTAAAGTCTTGCCTATTGTAAACATCGCCTGAAAGTCCTTTCAGGTTCAGGATCAAAGTCTAAGAGATGTTCTTTGTCTCTGTTTCTGCGCATAAACAAATAGAAAACAAGAAAATATGGGAATCTCTACGTCAGAGTACAGAGAATTCCCAGTGAGGTAACCCGTAAAGAGATAAAAATATTTTTTTTGAAAATTTAAAACAAAATTTAAATAAAAATTAAAACTAAAACGCCTAATCTAAGCAATCAAACAACTAATAGTTGTTAATCACAGTCAATCCCCGGCAACGGCGCCAAAAACCTGGTGCGGAATTTATAATCCACAAACTAATCGGCAAGTGCACCGAGTCGTACCAAGTAATACCTCAGGTGAGTGAGGGTCGATCCCATGAGGATTGATGGATTAAGCAACAATGGTTAAGTAATTTACTTAGTTAGGCAAGCAGAAAAGAGTGTTGGATGTTCAAAGAGCATTAAACAATAATCAAGAATATCATAATGCAAGTAGTAAAGAAGTTGTGAAATATATATGGAGAAATAGTTAAAGTTTCAGAGTATCTATTTTCTGGATTGATTTTTCTTATTAATTTATTTTAATCATGTAAGATTTAATTCATGGCAAACTATATGTTACTAGACCCTAATTCCTTAGACCTTCCTAGTCTCCTCTAAAATTCATTAACTGCCAATTCCTTGGTCAATTAATTCCAATTAGAAGCTGCATGATCAAATTCCAGTTTGTATGCCACAAAAATCCTAATTATCCAAAAATAAGAGGATTATATATCACGTATCCTGTTAAATCCGGATAATTAAAAATTATTTTTCAAGCTGTTGTTCAAGTAAAGAGCTTTTCCAAGTTATACAAGAACGCAATTAGAACCTGGGTCATACTTCCGTTCCACCTAAATCCATAAAATAAAGAGCGAAAAAAATTCTTGAATTATAAATCAAAACATGAATTAAAAGTCAAAAACAATAGAATCAATCTATACAAATAGACAGAGCTCCTAACCATAACAATGGAGGTTTAGTTGCTCATGACTCAGAGAAGAAATAAGGATTCAGGAAAATTGTTTGAGATGGAATGCAAAGTTAACTAATTAATGTTGTCTTTTATATCTAATCCTAATAAATTTAAATCCTAATTTTTAAAATCAAAAAATATCTTTTCCTATCTTAAAAAAATAATATTTAAATTTAAATCAGAATTAATTATGGCAATCAACAAGTCTTCAATTGATGGACGGGGACCACTTGATTCCTTCACTTTGCAGCTTCTGAGCTATGATTTCTGGGCTGAAAAATGGGTCAAAAGCAGCACAGAAATCGCTGGGGGAAAATTCTGAGTATGCAGTACGTCGCGCATGTCATGCGTTCGTGCCAGGTGCGCGTGCGCGCCGTTAGACTTTTCGACAATGTGCGCGTGCGTGTAATGTGCACATGCGCACCCTTAAACGCCAAATCAACTATGAAAAATTGTATATCGTTGTAAAGCCCCAGATGTTAGCTTTCCAACGCAACTAAAACTGTCTCATTTGGACCTCTGTAGCTCAAGTTATGATTGATTGAATGCAAAGAGGTCAGGCTTGACAGCTTTGCGATTCCTTCCACTTTTGCATGCTTCCTTTCCATCAAATCTAGCCAAATGCTACCTAAAATAATAAGAATTTCACAAGACACAAAGTAGCATCCATAGTGGCTAAAAGATAATTAATTCTTGATTAAACTCAACAATTTAAGTGCAAATTCACTAGGAAAAGATAAAAAAGATGCTCACACATCACCTCTCAAGCACCTCAGGGATTTTCAGACAGCCTGTTCTACTGTTAGGCTTAATGGTGCAGCTGAGACTTCTATTCTGTTAATCGCCTTCCCATTTTCTCTTGAGGGAAAGGCGAGGGAGTGGTACTACACTCAACCTGAAGCAGTTTTTACTAACTGGGATTCGCATAGAAGAGAATTCTTAGAAAAATACTTCCCAGCTAAAGGTACTTATAGACTGACGAAAGAAATTTCAATGTTTATTCAAGGCGAATCCGAGACTCTTTACGAATATTAAGAGCGCCTCAATAATCTCCTAGACGCATGCCCCTACCACATGATTGACAAGCTGGTGTTGATCAGCTACTTCACACAAGGCATGAAGCCTCAGGATAAGACTACATTGGATGGTGCGAGTAATGGTTCCCTGAAAAAGTACAAGACTACAGATGAAGCATGGCAACTGATTGCCGACTTGGCTGAGTCTGCACAGAATCACAAGCACAGGAACAACCATCCCAAAGTTGTGGTAGAGGTTTCCTCTAACAATGAGACCACCACTCTCACACAGAGTCTATGTGAGATGACCAACTTACTGAAGCAGATATACATGAATCAACAACAACCTCAGCCTCCCCCATCACAACAGAGTCATCAACTGGTCCCTCAAAGAGCATGTGGAATGTGTGCTGATTATAGTCATTACACTGACGAGTGTCCACAGCTCCAACAACACCTTGGCAGCTACTCACAATTTCTATGACCGCTCGAATCAAGGATACTATCAAGAAGGCGGTAACTACAACCAAGGTGGAAACTACAATTAAAATTGGCAGGATAACTCCAACCAGGGTTGGAGAGATAATTCCAACCAGGGATAGAGGGACAACTACAATAGAGGAGGCAGAGACAACAATGGAAATTAGAGGTGGAAAAACAACAACAACAGACCACAGATCCAAAACCAGCCTAACAGAGCACCTCACCAAAGGCAGCCCCAAGCACCTCAAAATAACCAACAGTAGGCCCCTCAGATTACTTACCCCCTTCCTCTTCTAATGACGAGTTGCTACACTCTATTGATCAAAGACATAAGACCATGGAGAACAACCTTACTTCTACCTTAAATAGTCTGAACTCTACTTTGCAAGCTCTCGTCTCACAGATTGGATCAATGAATACCTCCAACAATCAGCTAGCCAGCTCAAACACACTTCCTTCTCAACCTTTACCCAACCCCAAAGGAGGAATCAATGCCATCACCTTGAGGTCTGGGACTACACTGTAAAAGAAGAATCAAGAAGAGCCAAGCCCACAAGAACACGCCCCAGTTGAGGACATGGTTGAAGTGGAGGATACTGAAGAGGAAGATGAAGTACAAGGCATGGTTGAAGAAGAAGCAACTCAACCAGAGAATGGAGCACCAGAAGAAGCTAAGGCAACCAGAGACGCCATCCCCATTCCATTTCCACACCTTGCAAGGAAGCCCAAATTGTAGATGGAACTTGACCCAAAAATGGTAGAAATCTTCAAAAAGGTTGAGGTAACTGTTCTCCTTTTTGATGTTATTCAGCAAGTACCTAAATATGCAAAGTTTCTGAAAGATTTATGCATGCATAAGGATAAAATTAATGAATTAGAAACTATTCCTTTAGGTAGTTCTATATCTGCTTTAATGGGTGGTATACCTGAAAAATGTAGTAACCCAAGTCCATGCATGGTTAACTGTACCATTGGAAGTGTAATATTTTCTGATTGCATGAGTGATTTAGGAGCGTACATGAGTATTATGCCTTTGTCTATATATAATGCTTTGAGGCTCCCTCCCTTAAAAATGTTGGCAGCTCGTTTTGTGTTAGCAGATGAAAGCATTATTACAGTAGTTGGAATTACTGAGGACGTGCTGGTGAGCATTAAGGGGCTCACATTTTCCATTGACTTCTATATCTTGGAGATGCCCCACAATGACTCAGGAAAACAGTTATCCATCTTACTCGGAAGACCATTCCTGAAGACCTCAAAGTTCAAGTTGGATGCATTCTCAGGAACTTATTCTTTTGAGATAGACAGCCGAGTAGTGAGCTTCAATCTGAATGAGGCTATGAAGCATCCTCTGGAAGACCATTCCATCTTCCAGTGTGACATCATTGATGAGACCGTAGCTACAGTTCACCAAGAAGAAGTAGAAGAGCTGCACATAGAGCAAGGTCCAAGTGTGGGGATACCCTCTGAACACAATGAGGACACTTTGCCATGATCACTAACTCCCAATAATCCAGTTCCAAGTCAGGAGCGGACATTGGAATTAAAACCCCTTCCACACCACCTCAAGTATGCTTACCTTAAGGATAATCAGAAGCTCCCAGTTATCATTGCAAGGGAACTCACTTCCAAACAAGAGGAACAATTGCATAGTGTGCTGAGAAGATACAAAAAAGCAATTAGGTGGAGCTTGGCGGATATAGTAGGCATCAGCCCTCAAGTTTGTGAGCACAGAATATTTTTAGAAGAGGGAGCAAGGCCTGTCCGTCAACCCCAAAGAAGACTGAATCCCACCATCTTAGAGGTTGTCAAGAAGGAAGTGACCAGATTACTAGAAGCAAACATCATCTACCCAATCTCAAACAGCGAATGGGTCAGCCTAGTACAAGTGGTTCCAAAGAAATCTGGAGTCACAATAGTAAAGAATGAGCATGGTGAGCTCATTCGACTAAGGTGCAGAACGCCTGGAGGGTATACATTGATTACAGGCGTCTCAACCAAGCTACCCGCAAGGATCACTACCCTATGCCCTTTATCGATCAGATGCTTGATCGCCTGTCAGGTAAATCACACTACTGTTTTCTAGATGGTTAAACTGGCTATTTTCATATTCATATAGCTCCTGAAGATCAGGAGAAAACTACTTTTACATGTCCCTTTGGAACGTATGCGTATAGGAGGATGCCTTTTGGCTTATGTAATGCACCGGCAACATTCCAAAGATGCATGATGAGTATTTTCTCAAATCTCCTTAAAGATTGTATGGAAGTTTTCATGGATGACTTTAGTGTGTATGGTGACTCTTTTAGCGTTTGCTTGGATAGTTTAGCTAGAGTATTAGACAGGTGTGTTAGTTCAAACCTTGTATTGAATTTTTAAAAATGTCATTTTATGGTTAAACAAGATATTATTCTAGGATATGTTGTCTCTAATACCGGTATTTCTGTGGATCCAGCAAAGGTAGATGTCATTTCTAGTTTACCTTACCCCTCCTCCGTGAGGGAAGCCCGTTCATTCCTTGGCCATGCAGGCTTCTACCAGAGATTCATCAAGGACTTCAGTAAGGTAGCTCTACCTTTATCTAGACTGCTACAGAAGGATGTTGAGTTCGAGCTGAGTGAGGACTGTATGGAAGCATTTGATAAGCTGAAGATTGCCTTGACTCAAGCTACAATTGTGAGATGACCAGACTGGAGCCAGCCCTTTGAGATTATGTGTGATGTCTCCAACCATGCTGTAGGAGCGGCGCTGGCCCAGCACGCAGGTAAGGATCCTTTTGTAATTGCATATGCTTCAAAAACCTTAGACGCTGCCTAGTCCAATTACACTACCACTGAAAAAGAGCTTTTGGCTATTGTTTTTGCTCTGGATAAATTCTGAGCTTATTTACTTGGTACTAAGGTGGTAGTGTACTCAGACCATGCAGCTCTGAAATATTTATTAGCTAAAAAAGAGTCCAAACCAAGGTTAATACGTTGGATACTGCTGCTGCAAGAATTTGATTTAGAAATTAAGGATAGGAATGGTTCTCAAAATTTAATGGCAAACCACTTGAGTTACCTTGAGCACAACAAGAATGAATCCACTCCTATCAATGATGCTTTTCCATTAGATACCTTACATGCAATATTTGTAGTTCCTTGGTATGCACCTGTAGCTAATTATCTAGTTAGTCACACATTCCCTCCCAATTTTACTAAGCATCAAAAGGACAAGCTGAAAAGCGAGTCCAAATATTATATATGGGATGATCCATATTTATGGAGGTATGAAGCTGACCATGTAATTAGAAGGTGTGTGTCTCAATCAGAATTCCAGTTCATTTTAGAGGCCTGTCACTCCTCTGAGAGTGGTGGACATTTTGGCCCTCAGAGAACAGCTAGAAAAATTTTAGATTGTGGATTCTATTGGCCTACTCTTTTTAAAGATGTTGATGCTTTCTGTAAATCTTGTTCCCCATGCCAATGATTTGGTAATATAACCAAGAGGGATGAGATGCCCCAATAGCTTATGCTGTTCTGTGAAATTTTTTATGTCTGGGGCATTGACTTCATAGGTCCATTTCCAAACTCTAATGGTTTCTCATACATACTGTTTGTTGTAGATTATGTTTCTAAATGGGTGGAAGCAATTCCTACCCGTATTGATGATGCTAACATTGTTGTCTCTTTTGTTAGAAATTATATTATTTGTCGCTTTGGATCACTACGAGCAATCGTGAGTGATCAAGGCACTCGCTTTTGTAACAGGAGATTGACAGGCTTACAGAAGAAACATGGCGTCCTTCACAAGATAGCAACAGCTTACCATCCCTACACTAATGGGCAAGCCGAGGTGTCTAACAGAGAGATAAAGCGCTTATTGCAGAAGATAGTCAAGCCTCATAGGAAGGACTGGAGCACCAGGCTACAAGATGTGCTTTGGGCATATTGGACAGCGTACAAGACACCAATCGGGATGAGCCCCTTCCACTTAGTTTATGGAAAGGCCTGTCACCTCCCAGTTGAGGTAGAGCACAAAGCTTTCTGGGCGATAAGAGAATGCAACATGGGTTTTGAGAAAGCCGGAGCTGAAAGGAAGTTGCAACTACAGGAATTAGAGGACCTTCGCCTAGAAGCTTATGAGAACTCCAAGCTGTACAAAGAGAAGGTGAAGGCTGTGCATGATAAGCACATCAAGAGGAAAGAGTTCCAACCTGGGGACTTAGTCCTCCTTTACAACTCCAGATTGTGGCTCATGCCAGGCAAGTTGAGATCAAGATGGAAAGGTCCCTATAGAGTAGAGAAGGCAGAGCCATACGGAGTCTTTCACTTGAGTCATCCTTCAAGCTATGAATTCATTAAGGTCAATGGACATCGCTTAGAGCTATATCATGGTGAGCCGTCCAACTTAAGAATGTTAAAGCAAAGTGCTGGGTGGGAGACAACTCACCATGGTATGATCGTTCCTCTCTTCTTAGTTTTTATTCTTAGTGACTCATCTCATTATTTCTGCATATAGCCTGCATTTACATATGCATAATAAAAAAGGGGGGATTGACGCGCCAGCACCGAGTGCGCGTCCGCGTCCTTTGTGAATGCGAATTGGGTGAGGAACAGATAGTGGACGGGAGCTGGGCAAGAAACGTGCCTTAGGCACCATCCAGCCCACGCGCACGCATACTGTACGCATGTGCGCCGTTTCCTCTCTTGGCGATCGATGCATCCGCGCCTAAGGCGCGTCCGCGTCGATATGGAAATCGACGTAAACCTTGTTTGGCCAGAGATTTTCACTAATCTGAGGCCGATACTGTGCTAGAAACACAAATTGACCCACGCGTACGCGCACCTAACGCCTACACGTCCTTTTCCCCATTTGGTATCCACGCGTGCGTGCACATGCCGCGCACGCGTCAACGGGAATTTCTGTGCCACTACAAAAGTTACAGTGAGTTACGCGTGCGCAGTGCTGGCCTCGCGCTAGAGGCAGTGCCTTGGTCACGCGCGGGCGCACAGCACGCATCTGTGTCCCCTCCCTTTTTCGCAACCCGCACGAATGCACATAGTGCGCTTCCGCGTTGGTTGCGCCGCATCACTCACCTAGTGCACCGCCCGGTTTTCATCCTCCCCCCCCAAATCCTAATTCTTTCTTTTCCAATCCCAATTTCTTTCTTCCTTCTTTCTTCTTCTTCTTCTTTTTCTATCTTCTTCTTCTCCCTCTCTTCTTACCTCTTTCCCACTAACATCCTCCATTACCTATCACATCTCCTCTTACTATCTTCTTTCTTTCCTTCTTACAATTTATCTCTTCTTTTTTCATTTTTTTACTTGGTGTGAGAAATTTAAATGGTTGATTATTTCTTCTACAATTTCTTGTGGCCATATTAGGGAGCTATTTGACAATTATCATTGATTATTTTTGGGTTGCTTGCATGTTTATATTTAATTCTTTCCATATCATATTAAACATGCATACCAAGTGTTTGTGAAAAATCTCATATGGCATTGTGCATTCTTCAATATTCTATTCAACTACTCTAATGCCTGTTTTTCATAAAACCCTTATAATATTTTATTAATTCAATATAATTTGTCAATAAAAACATTCCTCAATATTCTATTCAACTACTCTAATGCCTACTCGAAATGGATTTTCTGGTGCTACAGAACTCTAAATGGCGCGCTCTTAACTAGTTAGAAAGTAGACATCTAGAGCTTTCCATCAATATATAATAGTCTATACTTTATTCGAGATTAGACGATGCAAACTAGCACTCAACGCCAGTTCCATGCTGCATTCTGGAGTCAAACGCCAAAAACACGTCACGAACCAGAGTTAAACGCCAAAAACACGTTACAACTTGGTGTTTAAATCCAAGAGAAGCCTCTGCACGTGTAAACCTCAAGCTCAGCCCAACCACAAACCAAGTGGGCCCCAGAAATGAATTTCTGCATCAATTACTTATTTCTGTAAACTCTAGTAGCTAGTCTAGTATAAATAGGACATTTTACTATTGTATTAGACATCTTTGGTCTCAGTTTTATTCTATTGCTCATCTTAGGAGACTATTGATCACGTTTTAGGGGGCTGGCCATTCGGCCATGCCTGGACCACTATCACTTATGTATTTTCAATGGTGGAGTTTCTACACACCATAGATTAAGGTGTGGAGCTCTACTGTACCTCGAGTTTTAATGCAATTACTACTACCTTTTATTCAATTCGGCATATTCTTATTCTAAGATATTTGTTGCACTTCAACATGACAAATGTGATGATCCGTGACACTCATCATCATTCTCACCTATGAACGCGTGCTTGACAACCACTTCCGTTCTACCTTAGATCGAGGGCATATCTCTTGGATTCCTTGATCAGAATCTTCGTGGTATAAACTAGAATTGTTGGCAGCATTCATGAGAATCCGGAAAGTCTAAACCTTGTCTGTGGTATTCTGAGTAGGATTCAGGGATTGAATGACTGTGATGAGCTTCAAACTCGCGATTGTTGGCCGTGATGACAAACACAAAAGAATCAATGGATTCTATTCCGACATGATCGAGAACCGACAGATGATTAGCCATGCTGTGACAGAGCATTTGGACCATTTTCACTGAGAGGATGGGAAGTAGCCATTGACAACGGTGATGTCCTACATACAGCTTGCCATGGAAAAGAGTATGAAGGATTGAAGGAAGGCAGTAGGAAAGCAGAGATTCAACAGGAATAAGCATCTCTATGCACTTATCTAAAATTCCCACCATTGAATTACATAAGTATCTCTATCTTTATTTTATGTTTTATTTATTATTATTTTTGAAAACCTTTATAACCATTTGAATCCGCCTAACAGAGATTTACAAGATGACCATAGCTTGCTTCATACCAACAATCTCCGTGGGATTTGACCCTTACTCACGTAAGGTATTACTTGGACGACCCAGTGCACTTGCTGGTTAGTTGTGCGGAGTTGTGACAAAGTGTGATTCACATTTGAGAGCGCTACCAAGCTTTTGGCACCATTGTTGATGATCACAATTTCGTGCACCAAGTTTTTGGCGCCGTTGCCGGGGATTTTGTTCGAGTTTGGACAACTAACGGTTCATCTTGTTGCTCAGATTAGGTAATTTTCTTTTTTATTTTCAAAAATTTTTCAAAAATCTTTCAAAAAAAATTTTTTCCCTTTGTTTTCGAAAATTATTATAAATTTTTAAGAATGGATTCTAGAGTTTCATGGTAACATGTTGAAGCCTGGCTGGCTGTAAAGCCATGTCCAAATTCTTTTGGATTGAGGCTTCCACTTGTCAACATAAAAGGCATGTATATGGAGTTGGATGAAGTATCAACTGTTTCATGCCTGATTTATATCCTAAAACTCGCTTGCTATTAAGCCATGTCCAACTCCTAGATCGGAGCTTTAGGCTAACATTGAAAGATTCCTGGAATTTTTATTAAAAATTTTGAATTTCTTATTTTCTTTTTCATATAAAATTTCAAAAAAATACAAAAAAATTAGAAAATCATAAAATAAAAAAATATTTTGTATTTCTTGTTTGAGTCTTGAGTCAAATTTTAACTTTGGTGTCAATTGTATGTTTTTAAAATTTATGCATTCCTTTTTCAAAAAATTCATGCATTGTGTTCTTCATGATCTTCAAGTTGTTCTTGATAAGTCCTCTTGTTTGATCTTCATATTTTCTTGTTTTGTGTTTTTTGTTGTTTTTCATATGCATTCTTGAATCCTTAGTGTCTAAGCATGAAAAATTTCTAAGTTTGGTGTCTTGCATGTTTTTTTTTCTTGAAAACTTTTCAAAAATATGTTCTTGATGTTCATCATGATCTTAAAGTGTTCTTGGTGTTCATCTTGACATTCATAGTGTTCTTGCATGCATCATTGGTTTTGATCCAAAATTTTCATGTTTTGGGTCATTTTTTTGTTTTTCTCTCTCATCATTAAAAATTCAAAAAATCAAAAAAATATCTTTTCCTTATTTTACTCAAAAATTTTGAAATTTGAGTTGACTTAATCAAAAATTTTTAAAATTAGCTATTTCTTATAAGTCAAGTCAAATTTTCAATTTTAAAAATTTTTATCTTTTCAAAACCTTTTCAAAAATCAAATCTTTTTTCATTTTTTTATGATTTTTCGAAAATTTGAAAAAAATTTCAAAATCTTTTTCTTAACTTTATTTCAAATTTTTGAAAAAAAACTTTACTAACAATTAATGTGATTGATTCAAAAATTTGAAGTTTGTTACTTTCTTGTTAAGAAAGGTTCAATCTTTAAATTTTAGAATCATATCTTTTAGTTTCTTGTTAATCAAGTAATTAATTTTAATTTTAAAAATCAAATATTTTTCAAAATATCTTTTCTATCATATCTTTTTCAAAATTTTATCTTTTTCAAAAAAAAATTGATTTCAAAATATCTTTTCTAACTTCTTATCTTTTCAAATTGACTTTCAAATCTTTTTCAACTTTTTAGTGAGGTCGGTCAGTACTTGACTTCCGGAGGTAACTTCTCTCTTTTAACACCAACATTTTTAGTTTTTCTTCTATTAAATAGGATAGATTGCATGATAATAATTGTTTGCATGTATGTTCGCTCGGTTAAAGTAATAAATTTCTCTTCAAGACTCTATTTTACAATATTTCACTAAATTAAATTGAAAAAAATTATGGTAAACTTGTTTGAAGACTGTAAATTGGAACATGAATTATAGCTGAGAACACACAACCTGTGAGACTTGAGCTTAATTGCATGGTTACACTATTTAACCATAATAATTTTTCTTGTGTGTTCTCTTCTCTATAATTGTAATCTATATTTTATTCCATTCTATATGTCCAATGTTTAATGTATTTATATGTATGCATATGATTGAGGCCATCGTTTGCTGCTAGCTTACTTATCCCAAATAGCCTACCCTTTTAATCACCTTTGTTAGCCACATTGAGCCTTTTTATTCCCATTTCTTCTATATTTTACCACATCACTAGCCGTAAGCAGAAAAACAAATTAATTACCCTAATTGAATCTTTGGTTAGCTTAAGATAGAGACTGTGTGCAAACTAAGCGTGGGGAACTATGGGAACTCAAGTTGATAAAAGTGTTTATTTAGATTTTATTAACAAAATATTGGGAATTTAAGTACCTACTCATGTGAGATCAAAAAAATTAAAAATACATGTGCATTAATATGTTATGTTTACTTAAAAAAATCAAAATCAATTAATTAATTAAATAAATAAATAAGGGGACAAAATTACCCGAATAATCAAAGTTAATAAAAGATCAATGCATATGTGATACAAATTAAAAGAAAGCTGACGCATGAGTATGAGATGAAAAATATTGGGAATTTTGGGTAGCTAGGCATAAATTTAGAAGTTATATATATAGAGTGTGTGTGTATGTATGTGTGTGTGTGTGTGTGTGTGTGTGTAGGTGAGAGCTTAGGTTAGTCAAGGATTCAATTTATAGCTCACTCAGCCTTACATATATCCTCACCTTTGCCTTAGTCCCATTACAACCCTGAAAAGACCTCAAGATATTTGCATTGGCACATTAAATATTTATTGATTGGTTAGGTGAAGAACAAAATTTAGAAAGCATGACTAGAGAAGACTAGAGTGGATTATCCCATACACTTGAGTTATTAGAGTGCATATACACCATCAGTGAGGATTCAATGCTTAATTCTATGTTCCCTGCTTTCATGAGCTATCTTCTTACAAATTTGCTTGCTTCTTATTGTATGATTGAATTAGTGGAATTTGATTTATGTTTGTCTTGGAGGATTTGTTTATTTTCAACCGAGTAGACATAATCATCTTAGCATATAGTTGCATTCATATATAGGTTGCATTTCATGAGTCTTACTTTCCCCTATTCATTCTTTTTGTCTCCTTAATCTTAGCATGAGGACATGCTAATGTTCAAGTATGGGGAGTTTGATAAATCACTATTTTATGGTTTATCTTGTGCTAATTTGGGTGGTTTTTATCAACTCTTTACTCACTTATTGATATGATTTGCATGATTTTACAATTCCTTCCCAATTTTATTCTATGGTTGAAAATTTGCTTCCTAGACATCTAAATTATATATTTTTAATTCTCTTTTATACCATTCGATGCTGTGATCTGTGCGTTAAGTGTTTTCAAGCTTTATAGGGCAGGAATGGCTTAGAGGATGGAAAGGAAGCTTGCAAAAATGGAAGGAACGCAAGGAAACAAAGGAGCTGACCAGCGAGGAGCGACGCGGGCGCACACGCGCACATTAGCACATTCACACATCGACGTGCACGCGCATCTGGCGCGTACGCGCAACAGGCAAAGAGAACAATCAACACGCGCGCGCACCTGGCATGCACGCGTGACATGTGTGACGTACAATAGTTGCAGAAAAACGCTGGGGGCGATTTTGGGCCAGTTTTAGACCCAGTTCAGGCCCAGAAACACATACTAGAGCTAGGGAATAGCAGAGACTCAAGAGACATTCTGATTTTGCATAGTTTTATTTTTAGTTTTGGAATTGGGGAGAGAATTCTACTCCTTCCTCTAGGTTTTCTTCACATTCATAGTTCTTAGAGTTTCATTGCTTTTTGCTATTGATTTGGATATTGAGAAGAGTTGCTACCTCCGTTGAAGTTCCCATTATTCTAGTTTGTTTCCTTTGTCCCTTACTCTTTCATATCCTTAATCCTTGTTCATAGTTATAATTGGATTATTTTTTAGAATTTATTAATGCAAAGAACCATTTTTACTTTTAATTAATTTTCAGTCATTATTTATCATGTCTCACCTTTATCCCTCTCTTAATTCTGCGAAAGTTATATTCATGTTAATGGAGTAGTTTCCTAACTTGATTAGGAGTTGATTAAGAGGAGAATCTTGAGTTGGAATACTCAAGTGTTAATCCTAATTGGGAGTTGTTGGCTGACTCTCTAGTCTCCGACTCTAATCCTTTCTCAGGAAAGGATTAGGACGCGAGCGATAGGGTTAGTTGGTTAGCTACTTGACTTTCCCCTATTATATAAGGGATAACCAAGTAGAATAACAACCTTTTATTATTACACTTGGGAAAATTTAATAAGGATAGAACTTTCAATTAATCTTCTCCCGGTCAAGACTTTTAATTGAATTATATAAATTCTCTCGTTAATTTCCGTTGCTTGAATTCACTCTTATTTATTTTCTTGTTTCTCAAACTCAAAAATTTCTTGGAAAACCTCTGACCAATAAACTGCACTCTTTTGTTAACTCGTTGGGAGACGACCAGGGACTCATACTCCTAGTATTTTTATTCTAAAATTGTGACAATCATTTTCTAAATTGATAAGCAGATTTTAGTCGGTTGAGAACTGTACTTGCAACACTGTTTTCTCTATAAATTCTTAATCAACCAATTTTCACCACGTCAGACACATATATCATCTTCTCACACCAGAAGCTTCCAAGCATCGAAGATTCCCAAGTCGAGTTGTTGCCTCATCGCTGCCGCCAGGACCACGTCCTCTTTTTCATCGTCGTCATAGCCACCGTAAGTTAGGCAAGTCGTTGTCGCATTCTGAAGTTCGTATCCAATGTTGTCATCTTCTCCGTTGCAGGAAGAGCATCGACTACCTCCATCTGGAGCCTCTTCCCTATCATAGACACCGTGAGTTGGGTGAGTCGTCATTGTATATGTTCATCTTCTTCTCTTCTTTTGCAACTACAGGACCAGCACTCCACCAGGACTCTGCCCTCTCACCGCCGCTAAGACATCCACCTCCTCGTCATCGTTAACTTGCCACCATGACCTAGGTTAGTCGCCTAGATTTTAATTTGTGTCCTGATAGCATTATATATTAAACCATTCATCCACCTTAGCCTATGACAGCAATAAAGAAATCTCACGACCCACAAATTCAGTCCAACAAAATACATAAATTCAGTTACAATTTTAGTCTTTATTATCTTATCTTATCTTTACTTTTATCTTTTGTCGACAATACTCTATATATATTTAGTTTTGCCTTCATAATTTAATCAATCAACAATCAATAAAAATTTCTTCATCTTTTTCTTTTCTTTTCCTATTCTTTCATAATTTTTTTCTAGTATCAGAGCTCCTCTTGAGCTTTGCTGACATTCATAGATAAACCAACCAATTTAGATCTTCTTCGAATTGTTGAGCTACCTTCCTACTCTGTCCTAGGTCAAGGAGAAAGGGCACACCAGCAACTTTATTAGGAGCTTCTTTTGAACCTCTCGTCAATCTAGCATTCTTCTTTCATGGCACTTTCTTCCAATAAAGAAACTCGTCATTCGAACCAATTTGGACTTTTGTCAAGCCCAACTACTCATTATCTTCGTTATTTCAATACTTTTTCTCTTGTTAACAATTTTTCAAATTGGAATTCATTCTTGAACACTTGGATCATTGATTTTGGTGCCACAGATCACATTGCATCAATTTTTTTTGGTTTATTTCTTACACATAAATTTCTCCTATTATTGTTCATTTACCAAATGGCTCTCAAATTACTATTTCTTATATAGGCATTGTTCAATGTTTACCACCCTTGATTCTTCATGATGTTCTTTATTTACCTCATTTCAACTTTAATATTATCTCCATCTCAAAAATTACTTCAGCACTCAAATGTGTATCACTTTTTTATCTTCTTCTTGTACTTTACATAGCAACAATTTGGGGACGATTGATTTGGACAGAATGAGAGAGGGATTATATCTCCTTGAACCCAATTTTGGTAAAAATCCATCCACTATACATTCTATAAATTCCATCCAATCCCTACCCATTACACCTTCAAATATATGGCATTTTCGTTTAGGACACCATTCTGGACAAAGACTTAATCATTTATATAAAAAAAATTTTTATCTCTATGCATCATGATGAGGCTTGTGATATTTGTCATCTTTCTAACCAAAAGAAACTTTCATTTTCTCAAAGTTTTAATAAAGCTAATGCAAGTTTTGATTTATTACATTTTGATATTTAGAGTCCGTTTCGACAAAATTCTATTCATAATCATAAATATTTTTTTACTATTGTTGATGATTTTAGTCGCTTTACATGGATTATTTTATTAGAATCAAAAGGAGAAGTGTAAAATCATGTAAAAAATTTTATTAGTTTAGCTGAAACACAATTCAACTCTAAAGTCAAAACTATTTGTTCCAATAATGGACCAGAATTCATTTTACATGATTTTTATGCTTCAAAGGGCATTATTCATCAATGTAGTTGTGTTGAAACTCCTCAACAAAATGGAAGGGTAGAACGCAAGCATCAACATATTTTAAATATAGCTCATGCTCTTATGTTTCAATCTAATTTACTATCATCTTTTGGTCTTATGCTGTTAAACATGCTGTTTATTTGATACGCGAAAATTTAAGAATTAACGCGCAATCAGCAAGTATACCGGATTGTATCAAGTAGTAAAACTCACTTAGAGTGAGGTCGATCCCACGGAGATTGGTGGATTAAGCAACTTTAGTCAAATGGTATTTTAGTTAAGCAAACATGGTTTTGATTTCATGAGTTTTTTATTCTTAAATGCAATTGCAGAAAGTTAAATGACAAGGAATTTAAAGAACTAAAATAAGGAAAGAAAATGAAAGTAAATAACTGAAAATTAAAGTGCAAGAAACTTAAATGACATTAAAAATAAATTGCAAGAAAGTAAAGATTGCAGAATTGTAAAGAGCAGAAAAGTAAATTGCAAGTAATTGAAACAGAATGTAAATGGCAAGAATGATAAATTGCAAGAAGATAAAGGGGAATTAGGTAGTGGGTATTCAAAATAACTAAAGAACAAAGAAAATGAGAATTAATGAAGGAGAAATCATTAGGGATCAGAGATGCAAATTCTCATGAATTGATGTTGATCAATTCCTTCTCAATCATGGGTATAGATCCATGGCGGATTGTGGGTAATTGAGTTCCAATCTCTTGGTAACTCAATTTCTCTCAACACAATCAATTGCCACTCTCGTGATCTAATTGTTCATGAGAAGAGATGAAGCTCAATTAACTAATTCTTCATACCACACAACTTCCAGGATCTCAACTAAGAGTAGTTACATCTCACATACCAACCCAAAGTGTATTGATCAAAGAAATTATGAAAGGATGAACTCTAAACTGAGTTATGTGACTCCTTTCTCAAGTTCATCACATAATTCATATAGATTTAATCCCTCTCTCGATGGTGATTAAATCTGTGAAGAACAAGAGTTTCCTCTTGGATGAACCACTTGAATTGAGAAGGAAAAGAAGAGTTATCAACCCATTCAATAAACAAAGCTCTTCCCCCTAATGAAAATGGGGTTTAGTGAGTCACAGCTCTAAATTCAACAACAAGTGCAAAAGTAGACATTAAAATTGAGTAGAGAATAGTGAAGAATGAAGAGGAAGTTCTTAAAACTTGAAATTGAAAGTTGCAAAAAAACAAAATAGCTTTCAGGTATCCTTCCCAAAATTGAAGAATGCTCTCAAAGTTAAGCACTAGAGTGGAAAGTAAAAGTCTAAGTGTGTAAAAGAGTCCCCTCAAGTACAAAACTCCTATCTATTTATACTACTCCTAAAACTCATTTAGAGCTCTTCAATTGGGTTAGCAATGTGGGCTTCACCCTTGTTGAGTTCTTGGCTCAATGGAAGAAATGTTGCCAAACAAAGGAAGTAGAGCTCATTTACATTGCTTCCGGCCTATTGGTTGGGCGTTACTGGCAAACACGCCAGCCTCATTGTACGTTGGCAACGTGCTATTGCATTTCCTAGGCTAGGAGCTTGGTGCTTGGGCGTTGTTGCTCAAGTTGTTGCCAAACACTTGGCCCATTCTTCCTTCTTAGCTTCCCTTTTCATGCTTGATGTTGCCTGAACTTTGAGCTTCAATCCTTTGCTTCAATATGGACTATTATACATCATTGAAAATCTCAGAATTTCTTCTTTCCAATGCACTTGGGGTCATCTCAATTGGATCTTCCTAGCTCAAGTTATGCTCCATTGAAGAGGGCAAGGTCAAGTTGCCTTGGTTGTGGGCGTTTTTACCAAACACGCTAGTGCCAACGTGCTAGTGAACTCCCTTAGCCCAAATTCTTGGCCTTGGCATTGTTGCTGGAGTTTCCAAGGAACACACCTTCTCCTCCTTGCCTTGGCAACGTGTTCGAGCCTCTCTAGGCTCATTCATGCTTCCTTGAGTTTCAACTCCATGTTCTTGTTTTTTGGGCCTAAAGATGACTCTGATATGAGCTTCCATTTCATGTTACACTGTAGACTATTATATATGGTTGGAAAGCTCTGAATGTCATCTTTTCAACAAAACTAGAAGCACTCAAATTGGATCTCTGTAGCTCAAGTTATGCTCCATTCAAGAGGACATGGTCAGCCTGCTAGAATCGCGGGCGTTTTTGGCAAACACGCCTTCATTCTTCCACGTTGGCAACGTGCTCAATTTCTGAGGCTCTAAATGAAGCCAGCTTTGAAGATTCAAATGAATGCCAACCCCATACTATGATATATGGTTGGAAAGCTCTTGATGTCTACTTTTCAATGCCACTAGAATTACCTCATTTGGAGCTTTGTAGCTCAAGTTATGCATCCTTGAAGAAGGTAAGGTCAGGCTGCCAAGTTCGCTGGAGTTGTTGCTGAACACGCACCCTTTCCTCCAAGTTGGCAACACCCAAGATCACTCTCCAGGGCTGCCTTGCATTGTTGGACGTTGTTGCTCGCGTTGTTGATGAACACTCTAGTTCATTCTCAAGGCAACAACGTGCTCGAGCTCTTGGTTGGCCTAAACTCTTACTTTCCTTGCTACGTTGTTGGTGGCGTTGTCAAGGAACATGCTAGTTCATCCCAAGCTTGGCAACGCTCTCGAGCTCTTGATGGCACTAAGCTTTCTTGCTGCGTTGTTGGTGGCATTGTCAAGGAACACGCCCCTCATCTCTAGATTGGCAACGTGCATACTTCTTCTCCTTGGCCAAAACTTTTTGATGCTGGCGTTGTCACCAAACACTCCCTTGTTGGTGGCATTGGCAACGTGCTAGAGGGCTGCCTCATTCCAAGTTTTGCTCCCTGGTGTTGCCTAGGAGCATGCCCTTGTTCCTGGAGTTAGCAACGTGCTAGCCCTCCTTTCTTGGCCTGCCTTGGATTGTTCTCTTACTTGCTTCACTTTTCTACTCCATCACCTATCATTAACCAAAGAATTTGCTTCAAAATTTTGCCATTCTATGCAACAATTTTCAAGAGATTCATTCATACTAATTCATTTGTAAACTTCTTGAATTATTTGCATGAATATGACCGAATTCCACCTAGTTCTTGGTTCATGAATGCATGGAGAGAAAACTCATACAAATGCTTGTTTATTTTGATGATAATGAATGAAACTAAGCTAAAACTAACTAAACTAACTAGCTAATATAGCAAAGATGCAAATGCATCACTATTTACTTAACAAAGTTCCATCATCCGCAATTAATTTTAAAACACTAATTGAAATTTTATTTAGTCATCTACCAAATTATCATGAACTTAAAGTTTTTGGATGCTTATGTTTTGTTTCTACCCTAATGGCAAATAGATCAAAATTAGATCCAAGAGCCAAAAAGACTGTGTTTATTGGTTTTCAACATGGTTTTAAAGGATATATTGTTTATGTTTTAGAAGATAAAAGAATTGAGATTTCTAGAAATGTGATTTTTTATGAAATAGCCTTGCCCTAAGTCACCAAAAATGTCCAAGTCCATACACTCATCCCAACATTGCCAAACATGCCTTCTCAAAAACAAAATTCAGTTAGTCTTCCAGTTGGATCCTCACCCATACCCATTGACCCACTTCCATCAAATTCTTTCTCTTCGCCAACAACTCCTCTTTCTT
Source organism: Arachis duranensis (assembly GCF_000817695.3). Classification (NCBI taxonomy): domain Eukaryota; kingdom Viridiplantae; phylum Streptophyta; class Magnoliopsida; order Fabales; family Fabaceae; genus Arachis; species Arachis duranensis. The sequence continues at coordinate 50,353,558 of NC_029781.3, forward strand.
CCTCACTACCGTGTCCTGACCAACTTGAACACATGACTCCCAAATCTATTTCAAGTCAGACAACCTCCCTTCTTTTCGCAATAGACACTAACCCACCATCACCTCTTCATCCCACGTCACCTTCTTCATCACCTGAGCAATCCCGTCCTCATCATTCTGAACGATCTCACCGACCTCTGGCATATCTCTCTGATTACTTGTGTAATTCTTCTCTCACCTCTACAAATCTCTCTGCCTCAAAGTGTCATTATCATTTATCTTCAATTATATCTTTTTCTTCTCTTTCATCTTCTCATCATAAGTTTTTTTATCTCTACATTCTAATGTTGAGTCAAAGTCTTTTAAGGATACCAATCAACACCCTAATTGGCGTAGTGCTATAAAAGATGAGTTGGATGCTCTTGAGTTGAACAAAACTTGGCGTCTAGTTGATTGCCCTGCAGGCGTTAAGCCAGTTGGCTGTAAATAGGTCTATCGCATCAAATGCAAGCCCGATAGTTTAGTTGATCGATATAAAGCACGCTTTGTGGCTAAAGGGTTCACTCAGAGTGAAGGTGTTGATCTGTTCCAATGGATAGTACCACAAGACTATATCAAGACAAAAGTCCCCTGCTAGCTGACCCTTTTGTATATCACCATTTGGTTAGGCGTTTTATATCTCACCACTACTCGACCAGATATCATGTATGCCACTCAACAATTAAGTCAATTTATGGCATCTCCTACTGAATTTCATCTTCAAGCTACTAAGCATGTGTTATGATATCTGAAACTAACTCTGGGAAAGGACTTTTTTTTCAAGAGAATCAGAAATTCAGCTTCTCGACTTTAGTGACTCTAATTGGGCTGGATGTCTTGATACTCGGCGATCTTTAACAGACTATTGTTTCTTGTTAGGCAGTTTTTTAGTCTCTTGGAAGACCAAGAAATAAACCACCATTGTCTGCTCGTTCACTGAAGCAGAATATCGTGCACTTGCCAACACAACTTGTTAACTTCAATGGATACTAAATGTGTTACCATTTTTACACATCTCTTCTATCCGCCCACTAGTTTTATATTGTGATAATCAGAGTGCTCTTCATATTGCTGCTAACCCGATTTTTCATGAACGAACCAAACATTTAGAGGTTGATTGTCACTTGGTTCGACAAAAAGTTCAAGTTGGAGTGATGAAACTTCTCCCCAAACTGAGAAGCTAGCTGATATTTTCACCAAGCTTTTGTCTTCTCAGTCCTTTCATCTTAATTTCAATAAGCTTAGTGTTCTTGAGATCTTTCATCCTCTAACTTGCAGGGGCGTGTTAAACCATTCTTCCACCTTAACTCATGACAACAATAAAGAAGTCTCACGGCCTACAAATTCAGCCTAATAAAATATATAAATTCAATTACAATTTTAGTCTTTATTATGTTATTTTATCTTTATGTTATCTTCTTATCTTATCTTATCTTTACTTTTGTCTTTCGTAGACAATGCTCTATATATATTTAGTTTTACCATCATAATTCAATCAATCAACAATCAATAAAAATTTCTTCATATTTTCTTTTCTTTTCTTATTCTTTCACAATTTTATTATTATATATGAATTTGGTGTAGGAACCCAATTAAAAAGAAAAAAGTATAGGAATCTAATTAAAATTTTCGCGAAACTATAGAGACCGATAGAATAATTAAACCATTTTTTTATCATAATTATCAAAATTTAACCAGTAATTGGTCCAATTAAGTCATTAGTCGAATTGATTGTTTTAAAGTTAGGTATATATTTATTTAAATTAAACTTTATCTCATTCAATTATGTTATATATGTAAAATATGTGACTTAATAATCCAACTTTAACTTGGTGGTTATATTGCTTGCGGTAAGGTTTGCCATCTTGAGGTCACAAATTTTATACAAATGGATCCATCCAAGTTAATAAAATAGCACTCAATTTTAATTAACACTAACTGATAGATTATTAAATAAGTCAGTTTGACTAACTTAAATTTACAGTTTATACTTTATACAGACTCATTTATTTTTTGTTTATTCACAAATTTCAATTTTTAGACTTGGGCCGTTTATAAACAATCTAACGAATTATACTGATTGACTAAAACAAAACTATTTTGGAGCCAAAAATCTAAAACAAACTAAGTTTTTTTCGGTGGGTGTGTCAAATTTTTGTACCCAACCAGGAAAATATTGAAAAGAAAGTGCTGAATATTTTTAAAAATGCAAAAAGATTAAATGGGTCACCTGTTTAATCAACTAGTTTTTCTAGTTAATCAGGATTAGCTATGTTGCCAGAAATTAAAATGAGTCTAATTTTAAAATAAAAAATTTATCTGTAACTGGATAAATAGGATAACTCGACATATTTAGTTTATTTTGACGGTCTTACCAACTGAATTATATTAAATTAAAGCAGTTTTGAATACAAATATTGTCTGATTAATTGTTTATAGGATTGTCAAACGGATCAGTCTGTTCCGTTTAATTTCACCTAGTTTACGGGACCATAATATTTTCCGAATCGTTTATGGTAATTTTGATGGGTTAAATAGTTGACCCGTTTAATTTATACTTTATTTTTTTGAAAAATATTTTGAAAAACAAGATCACTTTTCGGTCTAAAATCATAAACAAATAATGTTTTTTAAAGTTGATGGGAAAATATTGAAAAGGAAGTGCCAATTATTTTTTAAATGCAAAAAAAAAATCTAAACAGACTATCTATTTATTTGTAAGCTAATTCGTTTAACCTTCTATTTTTTAAGATTAATTAGGCTCAATCCATTTAATCTGAAATTTAAATAGAACTAATTTTAGAAGCAAAATTATGTCCATTTAAATAGATAAATAATCGGACCCAATAGATTTGATCCCTTTTTTTTTTGGACATGGCCATGGGCCAGAAGACAAACCCGGCCTAGACCCAGAACCTGAGCTCGCCCAAACCAAGAAAATCAACCCGAACCTGCTCAGCTCACCAACCCCTAGGCCCGACCTAACCAACCTCGCCCTCTTCTTCTTCCTTCCGATGAATGCGTCGTCACTCCGCCAACGTCACCGAACCTCCATGTGAAGATTAAGATGCTGCTGCAGGCCATCCGGAGTTATGTCTCCAGCTTTAGTTCGCCCGCCGATCACTGTGTGTGTGCCATCTTCAACCGGCTCGAATTCTCTCCCTCGCCGAAGCTCCCCCTGCTGCCCTTGACAATGTCCTGAGTTTGCTAAATTCACCGCCGCGTTGTGACCATTGCTACCCTTCTGCCGAGAGAGCATCTGCCCATTATGAAATGTGGCTTTGTCCCCTTCATTTGAGCTATTTCTGATGTTGAATGTGTCTCTGCTGGTGGGTTTTGTCTGCCGAGTTGAAACCGGGTGCTGAAGTCGCCGATCCCCCTGAGTTGCATAGCTGTTCCAGGTTTTCGTTTCCACCCGCCCAGGTAATCCTTTGTCTCTTTGATTTCCTTGAAGGTTGGTTAAAATTGAAACCTGGTTGTCTTGAGTTCGATTGCGTTGATTGTTCTGAAGAATTGCGAATCCTGCTTCTGTTCTGATAATATTCCTGATCTGTACAGGCAGAGTAACTGTCCACTGCCTCTGTAGCTGATTTACTGCTGCCATCGTTGCCAGTTAGTGAGCTAAGGTGTTGCCTTCTCGTGGAGTCCAAGTAGCTCCCACATCCGGCGCCTCTTCCAGCAGTTGCAGAATGTCCCTGATGATTGCGTCTGCTTCAGCTAAGGGCATTCTTGCCTTGATCGCTTGAACTAGAGGTAAACAATCTGATTCAATTATGCAGTTCCTTATCTGTAATTTTTTGTAAGAATAAGAGCTTCTCTGTATGCTTGTGCTTCAGCTGCTAAAGCTGATGTTAATTTGAATTTTGATAAAGCTCCGGTTATGATTTTACCTTGCCAGTCCCTGAACACTGCTGCTGTTGTTGCGATTCCTGTCTCCCTTTGAAAAGCCACGTCTATGTTTACTTTCATTTTATTGCGGGGTGGAGGCCTCCAGGTAATTCTCCGATTCTCTCCATACCTATCTGCCATAGCTCTATTATCTTTGTTGAGGTCTTTTGTTGCATTATGATATTCTGCTGCAATCTGTTCTGAATGGATTATTGTATTTTGTGGATTGAGTTTTGTTTGCTGGAATATGTGCTAGTTCCTAGCTTTCCAAATGCACCAACAAACACATCCTAATTTGCACAAATGTATGTCTTGTTCACTTCCTGCTAGTTTCTTAATTTTGTCAATTGTGTTTATCAACCATTTTTCAAAAGATTTGACATCATAAGCCGTAGGCACGATTTGAATACTAGATCCAAACCATACCGCTCTCATCCACGGGCATAATAGCAACACATGTTCTATTGTTTCATCTTGTTCATGACATATGCTGCACTTGGGAGTGAGAGCACTTTTGTGCTGATATAAATTCGTGTTCACTGGCAGAATTCCATGCACTGCTTTCCATAGAAACATTTTAACCTTCTCCGGTACCGGTAATCTCCAAATCCTCTCCCATATCTCCTTCGAATTCTGACTTGTTGAAGCTTTGCCTAGCATTGCGACTTCCATTGTATCATTCTCCTCCTTCACTGCTTGATATCCTGATTTGACTGAATACTGTCCGTCATTCCTATACGGCCAAACAAAATGATCCTTCTTGTTAATCAAACAAATGGGCGTTCTTGTTATCAGCTCAGTCTCATTTCCATGAAAAATTTCCCGAATTTTGTCTAAATCCCAGCCCTCGGCCTCTATTACTAGCTCGCTCACTCTTCTAAGTTGATTTTCTCCGACTCTCCTCAACTTGTCTATTCCTACCACCCAATTATCTTCCTAGATATCTATCCCTGCTCTACTTCCTACACTCCACCTTCCTTTCCTTCTGAGAAAATCTCTACCCTTCAACATACTCCTCCAAATCCATGATGCGTTGCCTCCTCTTCCCGCTTCCCATAGGCTACAATTTGGATAGTATATGGCCTTTAGAATCCGAGCCCATATTGCATCCTCCTCCTTTACCAGTCTCCAAACTTGCTTAGCCAAGAGTGCTATGTTTTGGCTTTCAAAATCTTTAAATCCTAAGCCTCCGTTTAATTTGCTCCTGGTCATCTTTGTCCAGCTTTTCCAGTGAATGCTTCTTTCCTTACCGTTGTTAGTCCACCAGAATTTCGCAATTATTGATTCAATTTTCCTGCAAAAAGACTTGGGAAATTTGATGATGTTCATGGCATAGACCGGAATCACCTGTATAACAGCCTTTATCAAAACCTCCTTTCCCGCTTGATTTAAAAGTTTCTCCTTCCATCCTTGAATTTTGTCTAGTATCTTCTTTTGAATCCACTCTAGCGCCTTGTTCTTGGATCTACCCCATGTAGCTGGTAATATGATGAGCGGATATTTTATATGCTTTTTGGGGGTAATTTCATGTAGATTTTAGCATGTTTTAATTAGTTTTTAGTATAATATTATTAGTTTTTAGGCAAAAATCATATTTCTGGACTTTACTATGAGTTTGTGTGTTTTTCTATGATTTCAGGTATTTTCTGGCTGAAATTGAGGGAGCTGAGCAAAAATCTGAGTTAGGCTGAAAAAAGACTGCTGATGCTATTGGATCCTGACCACCCTGCACTCGAAATGGATTTTTTGGAGCTACAGGAGTTCAATTGATGCGCTCTCAATTGGGTTGGAAAGTAGACATCCAGGGCTTTCCAGCAATATATAATAGTCCATACTTTGCGCGAAGATAGATGACGTAAATTGGCGTTCAACGCCAGAAATAGGTTACAAGTTGGAGTTCAGCGCCCAAAACACGTCACAACCTGGCGTTCAACTCCAGAAACAGCCCAAGCACGTGAGAAGCTTTAGTCTCAGCCCCAGCACACACCAAGTGGGCCCCAGAAGTGGATTTCTACACCAATTATCTTAGTTTACTCATATTTTGTAAACCTAGGTTACTAGTTTACTATTTAAACAACTTTTAGAGACTTATCTTGTACCTCATGACATTTTCAGATCTGAATTTTATATACTTTGACGGCATGAGTCTCTAAACTCCATTGTTGGGGGTGAGGAGCTCTGCAGTGTCTTGATGAATTAATGCAATTGTTTCTATTTCATTCAAACGTGTGTGTGTTCCTATCTAAGATGTTCATTCGCACTTAATTGTGAAGGAGGTGATGATCCGTGACACTCATCACCTTCCTCAATCCATGAACGTGTGCCTGACAAACACTTCCATTCTACATCAGATTGAATGAGCATCTCTTAGCTTCCTTAATCAAAATCTTCGTGGTATAAGCTAGAACTGATGGCGGCCATTCTTGAGGATCCGGAAAGTCTAAACCTTGTCTGTGGTATTCCAAGTAGGATTC
>NC_029781.3:50360098-50360330 GCF_000817695.3 Arachis duranensis
GTGAGCGGATAATTTATACGCTTTTTGGCATTGTTTTTATATAGTTTTTAGTGAGTTTGAGCTACTTTTAGGGATGTTTTCATTAGTTTTTATGTTAAATTCACATTTCTGGACTTTACTATGAGTTTGTGTGTTTTTCTGTGATTTCAGGTAAATTCTGACTGAAATTGAGGGACTTGAGCAAAACTCTGAAAAAGGCTGACAAAAGGACTGCTGATGCTGTTGGAATCTG
>NC_029781.3:50366356-50366583 GCF_000817695.3 Arachis duranensis
TGAACTCCGAGTTATGACGTGTTTTGGGCGTTCAACTCCGGATCATGACGTTTTTCTGGCGTTTAACTCCAGACAGCAGCATGAACTTGGCGTTCAACAACAAGTTACGTCGTCAATTTCCGAATAAAGTATGGACTATTATATACTTCTGGAAAGCCCTGGATGTCTACTTTCCAACGCCGTTGAGAGCGCGCCAATTGGAGTTCTGTAGCTCCAGAAAATCCATT
>NC_029781.3:50366780-50367055 GCF_000817695.3 Arachis duranensis
AAATTTAACATAAAAACTAATGAAAACATCCCTAAAAGTAGCTTGAACTCACTAAAAACTACCTAAGTTTGAGCTACTTTTAGGGATGTTTTCATTAGTTTCTATGTTAAATTCACATTTCTGGACTTTACTATGAGTTTGTGTGTTTTTCTGTGATTTCAGGTAAATTCTGACTGGAATTGAGGGATTTGAGCAAAACTCTGAAGAAGGCTGACAAAAGGACTGCTGATGCTGTTGGAATCTGACCTCCCTGCACTCGAAATGGATTTTCTGGA
>NC_029781.3:50368246-50368583 GCF_000817695.3 Arachis duranensis
ACCTAACTACTTTTCCCTCTCTAATTTTCGAAAATTCTCCCTCTCTTTTTCAAAAATTCTTTTTGTTTTAAATTTTAATTTTAATTATATTTTTTCTTTGATTTTCGAAAATTACTAACCTCTTTTTCAAAAAATTATTTTCGAAAATTCTATTCTCTTCTCTTCTTCTATTTTAATTATTAATCACTAACACTTCTTCTCACCTCTCTTCATCTAAGAATCCAAATCTCTTATATCCCTTGTATTTGGATTCTTCACTCCCTTCTTCTTCTACTAACATAAAGGAATCTCTATACTGTGACATAGAGGATTCCTCTTTCTTTTCTTGTTTTCTTCT
>NC_029781.3:50380643-50381474 GCF_000817695.3 Arachis duranensis
TGGAGCTACAGGAGTCCAATTGGCGCGCTCTCAACGGCGTTGGAAAGTAGACATCCAGGGCTTTCCAGCAATATATAATAGTCCATACTTTGCGTGAGGATAGACGACGTAACTTGGCGTTAAACGCCAAGTTCATGCTGCTGTCTGGAGTTAAACGCCAGAAAAACGTCATTATCCGGAGTTGAACGCCCAAAACACGTCATAACCTGAAGTTTGACGCCAAGAAATGCCTTAGCTCGTGGAATGATCAAGCTCAGCCCAAGCATACACCAAGTTTTTGGCGCCGTTGCCGGGGATTGTTCGAGTATGGACAACTGACGGTTCATCTTGTTGCTCAGATTAGGTAATTTTCTTTTCAAAAAATCTTTTTCAAAAATTTTTCTTTTTATTTTTCGTTTTTCCAACCTATGTTTTTCGAAAAAATTAATAAAAATACAAAAAAATTAGAAAATCATAAAAATCAAAAAATATTTTGTGTTTCTCGTTTGAGTCTTGTGTTAATTTTTAAGTTTGGTGTCAACTGCATGCTTTTAAAATGTTTCTTGCATATTTTTCGAAAATCTCATGCATTCATAGTGTTCTTCATGATCTTCAAGTTGTTCTTGACAAGTCTTCTTGTTTGATCTTGATGATTTCTTGTTTTGTGTTGTTTGTTGTTTTTCATATGCATTTTTCGTTTGTTAGAGTCCATGCATTAAAGATTTCTAAGTTTGGTGTCTTGCATGTTTTCTTTGCATTAAAAATTTTTCAAAAATATGTTCTTGATGTTCATCATGATCTTCAAAGTGTTCTTGGTGTTCATCTTGACATTCATAGCATTCTTGCATGCAT
>NC_029781.3:50385312-50386032 GCF_000817695.3 Arachis duranensis
CCAACCCCACCCATATAGCCGAATCCATCTCCCTCACTCACCTCCATCTTCTTCTTCTTCTTCTCTTCTTTCTTTTCTTGCTCGAGGGCGAGCAATTTTTTAAGTTTGGTGTGGTAAAAGCATAGCTTTTTGCTTTTCCATTACCATTAATGGCACCTAAGGCCAGAGAAACCTCAAAGGGAAGACAAAAGCTTCCACCTCTGAGTCTTGGGAGATGGAAAAATATAAGCCGTCATAGCTCAGTGGCATAACATGTGGCTGCAAATCAAGAGATCCCTGAGATACCTCAGGGGATAAGTTGTCCTCCACACAAATATTGGAAGAAATTAAGGGTGGAACATCATGAGCACTCCATCATTCTCCAAGAAATAAGAGAAGATCAAAGAGCAATGAGGGAGGAGCAACAAAGGCAAGGAAGGGACATAGAAGAGTTGAAGAACATCATTGGTCCTTCAAGAAGAAGACGCCACTAAAGGTGGATTCATTCCTTATTCTTTACTTTCTGTTTTTCATTTTTAATATTGTGTTTATATATGTTTTGTGTCTTTACTTCATGATCATTAAGTATGTAACCATGCCTTAAAGATTATGAATAATTCCATGAATCCTTCACCTCTCTTAAAAGAAAAATATTTTAATTCAAAAGAATAAGAAGTACATAAATTTCGAAATTATTATTGAATTTAATTTAATTATATTGATGTGGTGACAATACTTTTT
>NC_029781.3:50388022-50391379 GCF_000817695.3 Arachis duranensis
TAGTTTTCACTGCGAGGATGGGATGTAGCCATTAGCCATGGGTGATGCCTCCAGACTGGTTAGCTGTGCGAGTGACAGCCGCACAGGGTATTTTCCCGAGAGGATGAAAGTAGCCACAGTTGATGGTGAACCCCTATACAAAGCTTGCCATGGAAAGGAGTAAGAAGGATTGAGTAGAAGCAGTAGGAGAGCAGGCGTCCTTGGGCTCTACAGCATCTCCATCCGCTTATCTGAAATTCCTACCAATGAATCTGCATAAGTATTCTATCCCTTTTATTATTTCCTTTTATTATTTTATTTTGAATCTAATCAAGTATCATGTTTAATTCGCCTGACTGAGATTTACAAGGTGACCATAGCTTGCTTCATACCAACAATCTCTGTGGATTCGACCCTTACTCACGTAAGGTTTATTACTTGGACGACCCAGTACACTTGCTGGTTAGTTGAGCGGAGTTGTGAATTCAACCAGTGCCATAATAAAGCTTTCATTCAAAGAAAGTAATCAGTTAGTTAAATTAGTTCTCTTTGGCACATGCCAAGGAGCCATTAATTAAGGATCACAATTTCGTCCACCACTGTGACAGAGCATCTGGACCGTTTTCACTGAGAGGATGGGAAGTAGCCACTGACAATGGTGACACCCTACATACAGCTTACCATGGATGGAACTTTACAAACAGTTGAGTTGAATATTACATTGCAGAAATTCAGAGGACAAAGCATCTCCAAAACTCCAACATATTCTTCATTAATAAAGTAACAATTCCTTTTTCCAAACACTTTTACTTCTTACAATTAAATCCAAATAATCTTATTGGCATCCTAACTAAGATTAATAAAATAAACATAGTTTGCTTCAAACCAATAATCTCTGTGGGATCGACCCTTACTCACGTAAGGTATTACTTGGATGACCCAGTGCACTTGCTGGTTAGTTGTACGGATTACAAATTCGTGCACCAAGTTTTTGGCGCCGTTGCCGGGGAATTGTTCGAGTTTGAACAACTAAAGGTTTATTTTATTTCTTAGATTAAGAAGATTTTGGCAATTGGATCAGAGTCTTTTATTTTCTTTTCAAAAATTTTATTTTTCTTTATTAATTTTTTATTTTTCTTTGAGTCTAGTGTCTTGTTATAAGTTTGGTGTCAATTGCATATTTTATATTTTTCTTTAAAATTTTCGTATTAGTGTTCTTTGTTCTTCCTTGATCTTCAAGTTGTTCTTGTTTATTTTTCTTGTTTGATCTTTAGTTTTTCTTGTTCTGTGTCTTTTCTTGTTTCACTTGTGTTCTTTTTAAAGCATTAATCTTCCAAAAGGAATATACCTATTTAGAACAAGTGTTACATTTACTCCCAATTGGCTAGAGCGTTGGTCTATGTTCTTGGCAATTGGGCATCTTCTTTTTAAAATCTTTCTTCAAAAATAATTTTTCTTGATTTAATCTTGTGCCAAACTTTAAGTTTGGTGTTTTCTTGTTAATCTTTTCATAATTTTTGAAAATTTTATTAAAGTCTTCTAAAAATTTTAAGTTCGGTGTTCTTTCTTTTGTTCTTGGTGTTCTTGTGAATCTTCAAGGTGTTCTTGAGTCTTTCTTGTGTTTTGATCTTAAAATTTTTAAGTTTGGTGTTCCTTGGTGTTTTCCCTCCAAAATTTTCGAAAATAAGGAGCATTAGATCTAAAACTTTTAAGTCTTGTGTCTTTTGTGTGTTTTTCTCTTTCATCATAAAATTTAAAATTCAAAATATATATATATATCTTTTTCAAAAATATCCTAACCACTTTCTCTCTCCTCAAATTTTCGAAAATCTTCATAAAAGTTTTCAAATTCTTAACTTTCTTTCTTTATTTATCTTATTTTTATTTCGATTTTTATTTTTTTTATTTTATTCTATTTCAAAAATCAATTTTCTTTATATAATAAATTAAATAAAACAGACAATATCAACATCTATATCATCTCCCTTGCTCCATCATGGAACTAAGTGGAAATGCACAGTCCAGGAAGACTCTGGGGTTATATGCTAACCCCACTACTGCTTCATATGGGAGTAGTATCTGTATACCCTCCATTGGAGTTAGTAGCTTTGAGTTGAATCTTCAACTCATTATCATGGTGCAGCAAAACTGCCAGTATTCCGGTCTTCCACATGAAGAACCTACAGAGTTTCTGGCACAATTTTTACAAATTGCTGACACAGTACATGATAAAGAAGTAGATCAGGATGTCTACAGATTATTACTGTTTCCATTTGCTGTTAAAGCTAAGAGGTGGTTAAATAACCAACCTAAGAACAGCATAAGGACATGGAAACAGCTGTCAGAAAAATTCCTGAATCACTATTTTCCTCCAAAACGGATGACACAGCTAAGGCTGAGCATCCAAGGCTTCAAACAAGGAGATAATGAGTCTCTTTATGATGCTTGGGAGAGATACAGAGAGATGCTAAGAAAATGTCCCTCTGAAATGTTTTCAGAGTGGGTGCAATTAGACATCTTCTACTATGGGCTTACAGAAAAAGCTCAGATTTCTCTAGACCACTCAGCTTGTGGATCTATACATATGAGAAAAACAATTGAAGAAGCTCAAGAGCTTATTGATACAGTTGCCAGAAATCAGCATCTGTACCTAAGCAGTGAATCTTCTATGAAAGAAGAAGCTAAAACAGTAACTGCTGAACTCAGTCCTGTAGATCAGGCTAATGAATTCAATAAGCAATTAGACTTTCTAACTCAGCAGCTAGCCGAATTCAAGGAAATACTACAGGAAACAAGAATGGCTAACAAGAATATGGAAGTACAGTTAAAGCAAACAGAAAAGCAATTGTCAAAACAAATAACAGAAGAATGCCAAGCAGTTCAATTAAGAAGTGGGAAAACATTAAATACCTCACTTCAAAGCAGCAGGAAGCCAAGAAATGAACAAACGGCTACTCAAAATCCCTCTGCGGACAATCAGAGCCCAGAGAGGAATAAGGCTGGCGTTGAACGCCCAGACCATTCTCATTCCTGGCGTTCAACGCCAGAAACAAGCATGAATCCGGCGTTGAACGCCCAAAGGAAGCACAGTTCTGGCGTTCAGACGCCAGTAACAGATAAGGAGTTGGCGTCTAATGCCACTCCAGCTTCCACCCCTGGCATTCAAACGCCAGTAGGGGGATCAGTCACATACAAGTGCTGATAACAACCCTTCTAAAAAGGCTTCCCAACCCACTTCTACAGGTAATAAACCTGCAGCAACTAAGGTTGAGGAATACAAAGCCAAAATGCCTTATCCTCAAAAACTCCGCCAAGCAGAACAGGATAAGCAATTTGCCCGCTTTGCAAACTATCTCAGGACTCTTGAAATAAAGATTC
>NC_029781.3:50391471-50393899 GCF_000817695.3 Arachis duranensis
GTCCAAAAAGGGGAAGTGACCCTGAGAGTCAATGAGGACGAGTTTAAGCTTAATGTTGTCAAAGCTATACAACATCTAGACACTCCAAATGACTGCATGAGTGTTGATATCATTGACTCTCTGGTGAGAGAGGTCAATATAGCTGAGAGTCTCGAATCAGAGCTAGAGGACATCTTTAAAGATGTTCAGCCTGACCTGGAGGAATCAGAGAGAATAGTAGAACCTCTGAAAATCCCTCAGGAAGAGGAGAAACCTCCTAAACCCGAGCTCAAACCATTACCACCATCCCTGAAATATGCATTTCTGGGAGAAGGTGATACCTTTCCTGTAATCATAAGCTCTACCTTAGAGCCACAGGAAGAGGAAGCACTAATTCAAGTGCTAAGGACACACAAGACAGCTCTTGGGTGGTCCATCAGTGATCTTAAGGGCATTAGCCCAGCCAGATGCATGCACAAGATCCTATTGGAGGGTGACACCAAGCCAGTGGTCCAACCACAAAGGCAGCTGAATCCAGCCATGAAGGAAGTGGTGTAGAAGGAGGTCACTAAATTACTAGAGGCTGGGATTATTTATCCTATTTCTGACAGCCCCTGGGTAAGCCCTGTCCAAGTCGTCCCTAAGAAGGGAGGCATGACAGTGGTTCATAATGAAAAAATGAACTGGTTCCTACAAGAACAGTTACAGGATGGCGTATGTGTATTGATTATAGAAGGCTCAATACAACCACCAGAAAGGATCATTTTCCTTTACCATTCATAGACCAAATGCTAGAAAGACTAACAGGTCATGAATACTACTGCTTCCTGGATGGATATTCAGGTTATAATCAAATTTCAGTAGATCCCCAGGATCAAGAGAAAATGGCTTTCACATGTCCATCTGGAGTATTTGCATACAGAAGGATGCCATTTGGCCTGTGCAATGCACCTGCAACCTTTCAGAGGTGCATGCTCTCAATTTTCTCTGATATGGTGGAAAATTTTTTGGAAGTCTTCATGGATGACTTTTCAGTATTTGGACACTCATTCAGCGCCTGTCTTGACCATCTAGCACTTGTACTAAAGAGATGCCAAGAGACTAACCTGGTTTTAAACTGGGAGAAGTGTCACTTTATGGTAACTGAAAGCTAAGCTGGTCACAGCACCAGTCATCTCTACACCAGATTAGACATTACCATTTGAATTAATGTGTGATGCCAGTGACCATGCCATTGGTGCAGTATTGGGACAGAGGCATGACAAGCTTCTGCACGTCATTTACTATGCCAGTCGTGTTTTAAATGACGCACAGAAGAATTACACAACCACAGAAAAAGAGCTGCTTGCAGTGGTTTATCCCATTGACAAGTTCAGATCCTATTTGGTAGGATCAAAAGTGATTGTGTACACTGATCATACTGCTCTTAAATATCTACTCACAAAGCAGGATTTAAAACCCAGACTCATCAGATGGGTGTTGCTTCTGCAAGAGTTTGATATAGAAATAAGAGACAAAAAAGGGACAAAAAACCAAGTAGCAGATCACCTGTCCCGAATAGAACCAGTAGAAGGGGTGTCCCTCCCTCTCACTGAGATCTCTGAGACCTTTCCAGATGAGCAACTCTTTCCATCCAGGAAGTGCCATGGTTTGCAGACATTGCAAACTACAAGGCAGTAAGATTCATACCCAAAGAGTATAGTAGGCAACAATCAAAGAAGTTGATCACAGATGCAAAGTACTATCTTTGGGATGAACCATATCTCTTCAAGAGATGTGCAGACGGAGTAATCCGTAGATGTGTGCCTAAAGAAGAAGCACAGAGAATCCTATGGCATTGCCATGGATCACAGTATGGATGACATTTTGGAAGTGAGCGAACAGCCACAAGAGTCCTCCAATGTGGCTTCTACTGGCCTACTCTCTATAAAGATTCCCGAGCGTTTGTGCTTAATTGTGATAGTTGCCAAAGATCTGGCAATCTGCCTCATAGTTATGCCATGCCTCAATAAGGGATCTTGGAGATTGAGTTGTTTGATGTATGGGGCATTGACTTCATGGGACCTTTCCCACCATCATACTCAAACACTTATATTCTGGTGGCAGTGGATTATGTATCCAAATGGGTGGAAGCTATTGCAACACCTACTAATGACACTAAAACAGTGTTAAAATTCCTCCAGAAACAAATCTTCAGCAGATTTGGTACCCCTAGAGTATTAATCAGTGATGGGGGCACTCATTTCTGTAATAAACAGCTTTATTCTGCTTTGGTTCGTTATGGAGTTAGCCACAGGGTAGCCACTCCATATCATCCACAGACAAATGGGCAAGCTGAAGTCTCTAACAGAGAACTTAAAAGAATCCTGGAACGGACTGTAATTAACCGTAGAAAGGATTGGGCAAGAAGCTTGGATGATGCTCTGTGGGCATACAGAACAGCATTCAA
>NC_029781.3:50394053-50395649 GCF_000817695.3 Arachis duranensis
AACCTTGATGCCAAGTTAGCTGGAGAAAAATGATTGCTCCAGTTAAATGAGCTAGAGGAATTTAGACTCAATGCTTTCGAGAATGCAAAAATTTATAAAGAGAAAGCAAAAAGATGGCATGATAAGAAATTGTCATCCAGAGCCTTTGAGCCGGGGCAGAAAGTTCTGCTATTTAATTCTAAGCTCAAATTATTCCCCAGGAAATTAAAATCCCGGTGGAGAGGTCCATATGTAATTACAAGTGTATCACCATATCGATACGTAGAGCTTCAGAATAATGACTCTAACAAAATGTTCATTGTTAATGGACAGAGAGTCAAACATTATCTTGAAAGCAATTTTGAGCAAGAATGCTCAAAACTGAGACTTGATTAAAGCTCAGTAATAGTCCAGCTAATGACAATAAAGAAGCGCTTGCTGGGAGGCAACCCAGCCAATCACAAAATTTAATTTTATTCATTTTGATTAATTAATTGATTTTTACAGGTATATGTCAAAGTATCTTCAAGGTAAAATAGCAATTGCTTGGATTCACAGATTTACAGGGGAATTTGGAAGCTCACTGGCGTGAAAAAGCCAGTAAGAAACATTTTGGGCGTTGAACGCCCAAAAGAAGCACCCACTGGGCGTTCAACGCCAGTAAGGGTAGCCATCTGGGCGTTAAACGCCAGAAAGGAGCATCTTCTGGGCGTTGAACGCCAGAAAGAAGCACCTTCTGGGCGTTTAACGCCAGAACTACAGCATCCTGGGCGTTTAGAAAAACACCCAGTGACAAAGGACTTCCTGGCGTTCAAGCCAGAAAGAAGCAACAGCTGGGCGTTGAACGCCCAGGAGAAGCATCAATTGGGCGTCAAACGCCCAAAACATGCAGTGTTTGGGCGTTTAACGCCAGGATGGTGGGGAGGAGGTAAAATTCATTTTCCTTCACAAATTTTCTAATTTTTTATGTTTAAATTCATGATTTCTTGCATACACATGTTTTTCTTCACAAATTTTCTAATTTTTATGTTTCAATTCATAATTTCTTGCATAAACATGTTTTAAAATATCACCCTTCAATTCCAAAAATTTTAATCCTAATTTCTAAAATCCCTTTTTCAAAAATATCAAATGTATCTTAATCCATAAACACAAATCTTTTTCCAATCCAAATCTTTTTCAAATCTTTTTCAACTCATCATATCTTTTGGATTTCGAAATTGCCTCTCCCTCTATTCCTCTCATATCCTTTCTTTTTCTTGAGGACAAGCAAACCTCTAAGTTTGGTGTGATTTGCCATGATTACTGAGCTAAAACTCATTAAGATCATGGCACCTAAGGGAACATGAAGAGCAAGGATGTGAACTGAAGGAACTGAAGCGTCAGAAATTAATTCTTGAAGGACCAAGCATCCCACAGACTAGAGAAACATCCACTTCCCAAAATACAGGTTGTTAAGTTCCAATTCTAGCTTTAACTCTGTGATAGTATTATTATAGGATTTTACCTTAGAAGTTATATAGGAGTAGTAGTAATTAGCATATCTATTCTGGTTTTATTTCCAATTAAGTTATAATTTATTTTTCTCATCATCATCAAACATGAATAAAATAGTAG
>NC_029781.3:50396110-50399550 GCF_000817695.3 Arachis duranensis
CTACACTAGGAGAATCAATAATACTATCTGAATTCTGAGTTTCTATGGATGCCAATCATTCTGAATTTCAAAGGATAAAGGAAGATGCCAAAACTGTTCAGAAACAAAAAGCTACTAGCCCCGCTCATCTAAATTAGAATCTGAGCTTCACTTAAAACTCGGAGATTTTATTACTCCTTAAATTCTTTTTATCCTATTTTTGTTCATCTAGTTGCTTGGGGACAAGCAACAATTTAAGTTTATTGTTGTGATGAGCGGATATTTTATACGCTTTTTGGGGGTAATTTCATGTAGATTTTAGCATGTTTAAATTATTTTTTAATAGAATTTTATTAGTTTTCAAGCAAAAATCATATTTCTGAACTTTACTGAGTTTGTGTATTTTTCTGTGATTTCAAGTATTTTTTGGCTGAAATTGAGGGAGCTGAGCAAAAATCTGAGTTAGGCTGAAAAAGGACTGCTGATGCTGCTGGATTCTGACCTCCCTGCACTCGAAATGGATTTTCTGGAGCTACAGAAGTCCAATTGACGCTCTCTCAATTGGGTTGGAAAGTAGACATCCAGGGCTTTCCAGCAATATATAATAGTCCATACTTTGCGTGAAGATAGACGACGTAAACTGGCGTTCAACGCCAGTTTCATGCTGCTGTCTGGCGTCCAGCGCCAGAAACAAGTTACAAGTTGGAGTTCAGCGCCCAAAACACGTCACAACCTGGCGTTCAACTCCAGAAACAGCCCAAGCACGTGAGAAGCTTTAGTCTCAGCCCCAGCACACACCAAGTGGGCAAGTAAAAGCTCCTTATAAATGCTTAGCAATTGAGTTAAGCTCTTGGAAAAATACTAGTACAATAACACTTTTGTATATTGTCTTTAACTTTCGCAAAAAGATTCATTGTTGTTGCAATACTCAATTCACCCCCCCTCTTGAGTAATTGTGCATAGGTTCTACAGGAGCTCTGCAGCGTCTCGATGAATTAATGCAATTGTTTCTATTTCATTCAAACGTGTGTGTGTTCCTATCTAAGATGTTCATTCCCGCTTAATTGTGAAGGAGGTGATGATCCGTGACACTCATCACCTTCCTCAATCCATGAACGTGTGCCTGACAAACACCTCCGTTCTACATCAGATTGAATGAGCATCTCTTAGCTTCCTTAATTAGAATCTTCGTGGTATAAGCGAGAACTGATGGCGGCCATTCTTGAGGATCCGGAAAGTCTAAACCTTGTCTGTGGTATTCCGAGTAGGATTCAAGGATTGAATGGCTGTGACGAGCTTCAAACTCGCGATTGCTGGACATGATGACAAACGCAAAAGGATCAATGGATCCTATTCCAACATGATCGAGAACCAACAGCTGATTAGCCGTGCTGTGACAGAGCATCTGGACCATTTTCACTGAGAGGATGGAAAGTAGCCACTGACAATGGTGACACCCTACATACAGCTTACCATGGATGGAACTTTACAAACAATTGAGTTGAATATTACATTGCAGAAATTCAGAGGACAAAGCATCTCCAAAACTCCAACATATTCTTCATTAATAAAGTGATAATTCCTTTTTCCAAACACTTTTACTTCTTACAATTAAATCCAAATAATCTTATTGGCATCCTGACTAAGATTAATAAAATAAACATAGTTTGCTTCAAACTAATAATCTCCGTGGGATCGACCCTTACTCACGTAAGGTATTACTTGGACGACCCAGTGCACTTGCTGGTTAGTTGTACGGATTACAAATTCGTGCACCATAATCCTAGGTTTTTTCCTGGCTCTTCCCACGATGCCATTCCAGTTATCTCTTCAACATTTACTCTCCTTTGAATCAAAACCTGGCTTCCAAAGATCAGTCCAGATTTCTCTGTATTTATTTTCTGTCCTGATGCCTCTGTATATTTGTTTATTATCTGAATTAATTGATAAATCTCCTCTTCTTGCGCACCTGCAAAAATGATACAATCATCAGCGAATAGCAAATGGGTTATAACTGGTGCAGTTGGAGCTAATTTTATTCCTGAAATCAGGTTGTCCATCAATGCCCTTTCCATGAGAATAGTAAAACTTTCCACTGCTAAGATAAAGAGATATGGTGATAGAGGATCTCTCTGTCTAAGTCCCTTTTGAGGGTGGATCTTGGTCGACACTTTTCCATTAATTTTAAATCTATAAGTGGCACTCTTAACACAACTCATCATCAGCTTCACCCATTCTCTACTGAAACCAAACTTTTCCATGACCCTTTGCAAAAAAATTCCATTCCAATCTGTTGTAAGCCTTATTCATATCCAATTTGATGGCTATATCATTACTTCCGTGATTTCCTTTTCTGTTTAATTTGTGAAACACTTCCTACACTACTACTATATTGTCTTGTATGCGCATTCCTTTTATAAAAGCGCTCTGAACTGAAGATATGACAACATCAAGCACTTTCCTCAATCTTCCGACCAAGACCCTTGTTACAATCTTGTATATGAAGTTATAGCAGCTGATGGGTCTGAGTTGATTCAGACTCTCCGGTTGCCTCACTTTTGGAATTAAAACCACAGTTGTTTCTCCTAAGTCCTCTGGTAAGCTGCCTTCTTCAAAAATCTGCCTCACCACGCCACACACTTCTTTATTCAGAATATCCCAATGCTGTTGGAAAAAAAGTCCATTTAACCCATCAGGACCCGGGGCTTTTAAGCTTCCCTTGCCAAAGACTGCTTCCTTAATTTCCTCATCTTTGATCTTTGCCATTAGGTCATTATTCATCTCACTCGTGACCCTCATAGGTATATGTTTTAAGCAGTCTTCTATGTTCCTATCCCCTTCCGAGGTGAACAGCCTGGCAAAATGTGTTTTTACTAGTCTCATAATGTCTGCTTCTCCCTGTATCCAATGTCCAACCTCATCTTTCAGTTTGTCAATTCTATTTCGCATTCTTCTCTGTATGGTTGTTGCATGAAAGAAGGCTGTGTTTTTGTCTCCCCATTTAAGCCATTTCAACCTTGATCTTTGCCCCCAGTATTTTTCTTCTTGCTTCCAAAGATCATTTATCTGGTTCTTCAGTTCTTTCCCTCTTTTTTGATCTATGTCCGTCATATCGCCCTTTTGTATTTGAAGTAGCTCATTCTTCTTTTTTTCTATTTCTTTGTCTGCTCTTTTGAACTTTCTTCTGCTCCACTCCATCAATTCCCTTATGCATCTACCCCTCTTTCTGATGAATTGATTCCAACAGTTTCTATTTCCATCATCATGCTGCCAATTCCTCCTAATAACCTCTTCGCACTCCTCATGCTCTGTCCAAAAGGCCTCAAACCTGAATTCTTTTTTTATCCGAACTTTCGGCTGTGTTTCCAAAATTAAGGCACAATGATCCGAACTTATGGCCGGAGCAGCTTTTAGAACAACATTCTGATGTAAACTCAGCCATTTCTAATTCACTAATACAC
>NC_029781.3:50399573-50403242 GCF_000817695.3 Arachis duranensis
GTTTCTTGGGTTGCTGTACCATGTAAACCTACTTCCTTTAAGGTCAATATCTATTAAACCATTATCATCTACAAATTTTCTGAAGGAATCCAAATAAATTTTTGGTTGAGGATGAAGGCCTACCTTTTCGTCTTGACATAGGATATCATTGAAATCCCCCAAAATAGCTAGAGGTTCTTCCCTGTTTCTATTACTTACCGTAAGCTCCCACCAGAGTTTCCTTCGCTTTTGGAAAACTGGGTTGCCATACACGAAAACACCCTGCCATTTCATAAAATTATTGATATTAATACTTGCTTTAATATAATTATCACACCACTCATAAACATCAATATTAATATTGGATTTCCATAGCAAACATAGCCCACCGGACAAGTTCCAGGGTTCTACACAAAAAAACTTGTCAAAATTCAGCCTTCTTCTTATCCTACTCATTCTTTCTTGACTGGCCCTGGTTTCCATTAAAAAAACTATAAGCGGCTTTACTTTTTTACAAAGGTTATACAACTCAGAAATTGTCGGGGCAGCCGCTATTCTCCGACAATTCCAACTGATGATAATCATGGCTGAGGTTGGGGCTTGATAAGGCCTGCCTCCTCAGCCGTTTGCATTCCAATAATCTGACCAGTAACAAGCCTAGCTAACTGATACTCCCCTGAACCATTAAAGTTGATGTTGTTCTTTGTTTTCTTGGGTTCTCTATCCTCTTGTTCCTCCTGTCTCTCTCTATAAGTTAGCATTGGAATCTGTTTAGTTTCTCGTTTCCTCTTCAAATTCAGATTCAGTTCCAATTTCTTTGCAAGTTGCATTTCCCAATCTGTCTGTGCTTCCATTTCCTTTTCTTCATCTTCATCACTTGCTAACTCAACATAATAGATATTCTCCCCTGGCTTTGCTTTTCGGCACTCTCCTTTATGTTTTGCCTTCTAATCTTCTTTAGATAGTCTTCCAGTAGCATTCTCCTCTGTTTCCCCCTTCAGAAATTCTTGTTTTTCTTTTTCCTCTGTTATGGCTACACACTCCTGTTTGTCCCACTTCCTTGCTAACATAAGCCTTGTTAATTCCTGACCTATAGTTTCCTTTTCTTTTTTTCTGGGCCCATTCTCCAATCTTCTGTTTTATAGCTGTTCACTTCTTCTCCTTCAATTGTGTACTTATTCAGCCCACTTTTTCCAGCATTCCTTGCTTGCTGATGTAAAGCCCCTGTATTGGGCCCAATATCCCTTGCTTGACCAATTTCATCTGATTCCTCCTTTCTTGCATCTGGGCCTTTTTTATATTGGCCCATTCATTCTTCCTCTCTCTTATCTCTTTAATCAGATTGCTAATTTTATAGGCTGCTTCTAGGTCATGATGCGTATCCCCCTCTTCCTGAAAATCAGAGATTCTTGGTACTTCTTCTACCTGCTCCTCTGCATCTGCCATCTCTTCTTCTCTCTTCATTTGGTTTTCCCAGACACATTCCTCCCAGATTTTCTGCTGTGAAACTCTTTCTGCCCTCATCCTACTCTCTTCAGAACTTCGTTGATCGCTACTCTCTCTCTCAGGGTTCATTTGTTCACGCGCCTGCATCTCCCCATCCTGACTCCGTCCTCCTTATTTTGGGGTGCCTCCTCCCATGGTTGATCCTATTCGACCCTGACTTGCTCCCAGTCCCGGTGCATATTTCTTCTTTGTAGGATCCCAGCATGCCATGGCTATTGGATTCTTGCATGACTTTTTCTCATGTCCTAGTATACCACAGTTGAAGTAGTAGCTGTCCGGCAGCCTCTCATACTTGAAAAAAATCCACAGTGGAGGCATACTCTCTCTATCTAACCAGAATCCTGTAGGTAATGTCTTTGTGATGTTGATGCTCACCCTAATTCTCAGATATGGCTTTTTAAGGACTCCATCTGTCTTTGGTTCTTCAGCTTCGACTAAGACACCTAACATTTTTCCGATAAGCCTAGCAGTTTCTTTTTCCATAAATTCAAGTGGGATGCCATGCACTTGAATCCAAAATTCCATGAAGTCATGGTCAACTTCAAAAACAGACTCGCCCTCCTTCCACAACCTGAGATTAATCATATTATCTTTGACATTCCATGGTCCATTCTGAATGATCTGCAACCCTTTCTTCCTGTCTCTGAAGCTGAATAGTATCTTCTTCCTTCCAATGTCTGTAACTGCCACTCCTTGAGGGTTTTCCCACATTTCTAGTAAAATATTTTTGCAAGTTTTGAAATTTATCTCCTTGACACTTATTAGTTTTCCCACCACGTTTAAGCAATCTTTCTTATATCCCATTTCTCCCGGCTTGTTGAGCTTTATGACTTTTCCCTCGATGTTGTTCATGTTAAAGGTTAATGCAGAGAAGGTTATGTGTTTCAAGTTCAGTGGTTAATAAGGAAAATGTTATGTGTTTCAGGTTTCAGTGGTTTTGACGGTTCAAGAAGGATGAGGATTATGTAGAAATGTAGATTTGATTGTTGAAAACAAGGCTGAAAATGAACTCCCTTAAATTTGATCCATTTGAACTGCTCTTTAACCAAATTAAATAAATAGGTGATTGGAGGCAAAAAAATAATAATAAATAGGTAATTGGATTAACGGATCGAATGATCAATTATGTGAGTATGCCATAGGCCCATAGCTATCCTTTTTCTTTTGTCAAACTTCAATTGCCAACAATGTTCTGTCTGTTTTGGTCGGAACACTTGCCCTTGGGATTTGATAGAACCAACTACCAAGCCTTTAATAGATTGTTACTAGAAGCCCAATATAATTATAATTGATCCAGCGTTATACAGCGTTAGTAAACAAATATGAGTCCAAAACGACCAGTCTACCCATTCCATTTGCATAGCAATGCCCAAAAAGCAAAACCCTGATCTAGTGACTAGTTATAGTCCACCAGATAAGTGTATCCAAGCTTGTTCAATTGCCATTTCTGACCCAAAAAAGAGAATAAAAGCTTGGTCGTTGCATCCCCTTAACGTGGCCATTAGCACTCGTAATAAAAAATAAAAAACAGTTTGGATCCCAGTGATTAGTTTATTTATTTATTTAAATAAATATTAAAATTTAAATTTTATTTGTACATGTAATAATTTATTAACTAATAATAAATTTTTAAAAAAAATTTAAATTTGTTACAAATTAATTATTGATCTATCCAATAAAAAAGTACGACAAAAAAAATTAAAAAAATAATAACAATCATGATGAAAGCTCATATGGTGATATCCATAAAATAAATGGCATAAAATAAGTGGTTAGGTTGATTGATTGAAAAGGAATTTGACTTTTATAACCATCGTTAATTGAAATGTCGTCGTCAAGGCAAGAAAAACAGTATGGATGATTGTTGTTCGTCATTCATTCACTCTGTCTAGGTTTGATTCATGACTGGTTTGTTAAGTTACTTATCTCATCAAATATTTTATAGTTACTTAGCATCTTATTTGGAAGCTTATGTTTATATTAGTGTTTGTTTGTAAATGAAATTGGTGTCAACATAATTTTATAGAATTTAAATCTTACTTATAAAAATAAACTACATATCTTAATTTAAGTCTTAGTTATAAATACTCATTTATTTTTTCGAATTTTTTAGTTTTAAAATTAGATGTTTAGATGCCAAATTTAAAAATGTTAATAATAAATCATAGAAGTATTCTTTTGGTC
>NC_029781.3:50403944-50408449 GCF_000817695.3 Arachis duranensis
TACTATTCCAGTATACGGTTGCAACAATGTCAGGATATGAAGCTTTAAATAGAGAAATTTGATGGAAGAATCAATTTTGGCTTGTGGCAAGTACAAGTCAAGGATGTGTTGATACAATCAGGTTTGCACATGGCGTTGAAGGAGAAGATCTCTGGTATGAAAGATGATGTTCTCTAGAAGACAAGAAGTATCCTTATGGTATTACCGCACTGCCATGGATAAGGATGAGTTGTGGCAATCGGGTCCACAATTGCACACGGGCATTGGTTGGCGTTGAGATGCAAGGTGTGTGGCGGAGTTAGGTCGATGGCTGAAGAACTTCCAGGAAAAGCCAATTTGGAAGTTGCACCATGAATTTTCAGCAAGGTTTCGATCTGTACCAAGGCGAAATGCTTGGAGTGGTCTAATTCCAAGTGAGTATACTTTCATGGTGGAGTATGATAGTTCTCTGAACTATGATTGTCGGTATAGACAATGGCAGCAAAGAATTGTCGGTGTTGACAATGGAAGCTGAAGATGTGTGACTATTTCAATCAAGGTGGAGATTGTTAGGATTTGGTTGAATTAGTCCCACATTGCTTA
The DNA here is from genome assembly GCF_000817695.3 of Arachis duranensis. NCBI lineage: Eukaryota > Viridiplantae > Streptophyta > Magnoliopsida > Fabales > Fabaceae > Arachis > Arachis duranensis. The sequence continues at coordinate 50,404,527 of NC_029781.3, forward strand.
GAATAGCAAATGGAGTGGGTGGCCTAGGCTATAAATATGAGGCTAAGTTCTCCATTTGTTTTTTGCACCAGTCAGAAACACTTTAAGCTTGTATCTGATTTTTCTTTTCCTCTGTACTCTTTGATTAGAGAGTGTTGTGAGGTGTAGTTAGATATTTGCTTTGAGAGAGTGTGGGTGTACTGGGGTGCCGGTGAGAGAAAGAAGTCTATGTGTTGTAACAATTTTCACATAGTGATATTCTCTGGTTGTCATTTGACAACGGCCGTGGTTTTTTCTCCAGTAATTGGAGTTTCCACGTTAAATTCTTGTGTTGTGATTGTGTCTATTTTATTTCTCTGTCAAAGGTGTTTTCTCAAGAGGGAATGGTGTCTTATTTCCAACAGAGAGAGAGAGAGAGAGATTTTATTAAGCCCGGCTCCGTGCTGTTCTTTTCCTCATTTTTCTGTTCAATCATTAAGCCCACTTTATTCCACCTATTTATTGATGTTGGTATAGAATAATCAACGCATTAATTCTTTTATCATGGAAGGTGATTTCTTTAATTTGCTATGTTAAACAAGAAAAAAGTGATGCTTTATTTCCATATTCTTATTCTCTTTGGGTGCTGTTGATTTTTTATGGAACTTAGAAGTGTATGTGGATGTGGGTGATTTGTGTTTTGTTCATTGTTGATAGGTGAGTGTTGGAAAGATTGTGAGCATGAATGAGAGGAGAGAGTTTTTTATTTTATTTTTTCAGGAGAAATTTCATCCAAAATTTAGAAAAGGATATCTTAGTACTATTGTTTTCGTTAAGAATGGTTTTTAAACAACAAAAATCTTAAGGACGATTTTGATTTTAATTCTAAATTATAGAAATTAAAAGAGTATTTATTTTTAAAATCATTTATAAAATAAAATAACAAAATGGTACATTCAAAGGCATAACAAATTATAGGACGCATGCACACATACGTGTAAAAATTTTTTTGTTAATTTTTTAATTCTTATTATAAGATAGCAAAGTTTTTGAAGAAATTTTTTCATAATCAACATAGTTTTTAGGAGGACTAATAAAAAAAGTATTAACCAAAATTCGCATGATATTTACCAAAATTTCTTGCAAAATCTTGGCATTTAATTTTCCAACAATACTTGGTAGCCATAATTTAGAAACCATAGGGAGTTTAATTTGTATTTTTTAACTTTCTTTAATGTATTTGTTTATTTATTTTGTATATGATCATTATTGTTAAAATAAATGGATAATTTTAAATAAAATAAATATAATTATAAATGTATATACAAAAATATGGATATTAAGTAAAATAAGATAATTTTATATTATTGTCTCTCTAATATTATTTTTAATTTTATTTCAAAATACAAATAAAACAAAACATACAACAATTAAAGTTTATTTATATAGAAAATATAAAAAAATGTCACTTATGACCTATCCAGAAAATAATCATAAAAATAGAGACATGATCTTAGCGAAAGTAGTAAATATTAAAAATTACTTTAATCTAAAACGTTTCAAACATCTTTTAAGTTTTAAAAGGTTTTAAATAAATAATTAGCATATTTAACAGCCATTCAATTTCTTAGCTAAAATATGTGTTATACAATCTAGGAGAGTTTAACATATCATAGAGTTGCCAATGAATAATAACTCAAAGAGTTTTGTTAGGTAGACAATAATTTTTATGAACAAGGTGAACAATGAATTTTAAAATTAACCCAATAAAATTAAAAAAAAAATACTCCACCCCCAAATTATCTTCTAAACTCTAACATGGATAATCATTCACATACTTAGTAAATTAAACATCCGACATATCTATTATTCACATTGTTTAGTATTCTCATTGTCTACCTATATTTTTTCTAACTGAAATGGTATAATCTTCCCATACTCACTTAAGAAGTTGCAAATTTGAATCTCCCTATCTTTGGTTAAAAAAAAAATGACATAGACTTGAACTTGAGTCTCTCGAGGAAAAGCTGAGTATATCCTAACCACCTAGACTACAATGGGTTGACGTTGCCATTATGATAAGATTAATTAACTAACCATGTGGTTGCATATAGGTACTTATTTACACATTTTATATTAGTGTTGAATATGATTTCTAATTGCACCTTCTTTTTATGTTTTTCAAATAAAAACTATAGCTTGGGTGAGAATTGAAGGTTCAAGTTCAGGTTTAATAAGGGCAAGTTTGTAAACAGAAAATGAAACATATGATTGCATAGGGACAGTTTTGGCCAAGCGTGGATGTTGGTCATTTCTCAAAGGCGGATTTCTTTTTAATTGGCCTTCTACTTCATCTATGCTTTTCTTTCAGGTACCTTAACAATGTTACATTTTTAGCAGTATTAGTTAATAAAATTGTCCAAAAAACTAGCATTATTAATGAATTTATAATGATCCAGAACATTGATGGTAAAGATAAAGATATAAATATAGAGTTAGCTAGCCCATCACTGCAGCCATTTACTTTGCAGCAATGGAGATTAAATCAGAGTACCTAATCAACAGTCAGTACTTAGTCCAATCAACTTTTTCCTCTTCTTATTTGTAGTTCCACATCACATTCAAAAATAACTTCTACATGTGCTATGAAATGAAGTATGTGAAACCAATATTATTCTAAATTATATGTATCTTATTTTTGTCTAATTCAACATCCTATACATATTTTAATTTATTTCCAATTTGATAACATCGAAAGCAAGCTTTAACGATTCATGTGTCAGATAGCAATGTGACGAGAATACAAGAAGCCACCATCAATATAGAGTAGATATCAAAAGACTTCCCTTTTGAATCTGCAATAGCCAAGACCATTCTTGGCAATATGCCCTATTAGATTTTTCAACATTCTCCTCATCATGTACATTAAACCATAAAACTTAGTTATATTCAATTGGTAATTAGTTAGTTCATGCCTTTTTTAATTGTTCTGCACAGAATTGGTTTGTGAAAAGATTCAATGCTGTAGTATTTGAAAATGAGCTAAAATCGTATGCCACAGAACCTGATCAAGGCAAGGTCAATTACACAATTTCAGATCAGATGCTACAATTTGTTAGAGAAAACAAAATCATAGCTAGAGGTCACAATATCTTCTGGGAAGATCCTAAGTATACTCCCGCATGGGTGCGAAACCTTATCGGAATTGAATTACAAGCTGTTGTTCAATTACCGAAAAGCAATTTCACTCGCAATCGATGATCAGTAATCATGAAGTTTCATATTTTGTAATGAAGTATATTGTAAAACCCGGTTAATTAACGGCTAATTAACCCATAAATGAGAATTTATTCTAGAAAGCCCAAAATGCGATTTTTGTGGCTAAATGTGATAGAGGAGATTGAGACGAGAATTTTGATACCAATTTTATAGAATTCGGACCAAGATTGGACCGAACGGGCTAAACCGGGCCAATTGGACCCAAAGTGGGCCCTTGGCCCAATATAACTTAACCAAAACCCTAGTTTTCAGCACTCTCTCTCCTCATTTGTTACACACACAAGCTGAAATTAGAGAGAAAAGGAGGAAGAACACTCTCTCAAGTTCTCTCCTTTGCTTAATCTTCAAACCACCATAACTTTTGATCTAGAGCTCCGATTGCTGCCCCGTTTGCGGCCACGCGTTCACCGCGGAGAGCTCTATAAAACCCATACAACCAATCTTGAGGTAAGCCACAAGTTTCTGTTCGAAATCTCAGCCCCTATTTTCGAGTTTCATGGGTGAAATGTTGAGATTTTGGGTTCTTTGATGTTATAGGACCCAACTCTCTTGAAGGAGAAGGTTAATCTTATCTCCTTGGACCTTGGGTGTGGTAAGATTCTCAACCCTAGTATATTTTGTGATTTTATGATGTTTGGGTTTTAAGATGTTGTGTATGGGTATGATGGTTGTGGCTTAGGTTGTGT
>NC_029781.3:50408884-50409834 GCF_000817695.3 Arachis duranensis
CTTGTTTGCAAATGGCACTTTGTGGTTTTTATGAAAAATATGGTTTTTGGGCATACTTTGGTGGGACATAACTTGGACTACGGATCTCTGTTTTGTGTCAAATCTATTTAGAAATGAAATTGGATCCGGGATGTCCATGCCGTTCGAAGAACGGATGAAAAACGATTTAAAATGAGAAAGTTATGTCCGTTGGAAGATTGGGGTTTAAATTGGTGAATTCTGAAGCTTTTAACTTAGAAAAATTTTAGCAGAATGACCCCTTGCGCGTGAGCGCACTTGGCGCGTGCGCGCCGTTCTTCCCGAAAATGCCATCCACGCGTGAGCGTGATGTGCGCGGGCGCGCTGATGGTGCTGCACCCAATGCCCAGCCATTTTCCAGAGAGTTATGCCAGAACTGTGCCAGTGTTGTGCCTGGGGCACGAGAACACCCACGCGTACGCGTGGTTGACGCTTGCGCGTCGATTGGCAAATGTTTAATCCACGCGTTAGCGTGCATGACACTTGCGCGTCGATGAGTTTTCGAGGCCATCCACGCGTGCGTGTGGAGTGCGCGTACGCGTGGCCCTGTTTTCATCCCAAAGTTGATTTTTGAGTTTTAAAAGCCAAATTTCATACTTCTAAGCCTCCGATCTCACCACTTATATCTTAAATCATTATGATATGCCTAGCTATGAGAGAAGGAGCTAGTGGATGTGGTAACTTGCGAGTGAAGCCAGGGAAATGAATAATCAATGAGGATCATTGATGATTATGTGAGATGTGGAGGATGGTGGTGGAAGAGCTTGTTATGCCATTGGCCGAAGGGCCGTAATTGTTTATGAATTGGCTGGTTCTGGATTGAACCGTGAGCCGGAATAGCTGTGTATGCTATGAATATTGGCTCGTTATGGATTTAACCGTGAGCCGGAATGGCTGATATGGATGTTGATCCATGGATGAGAATTCATGCA
>NC_029781.3:50411567-50412404 GCF_000817695.3 Arachis duranensis
GGTGAAGCGTCGCATTGGTGGCAAGGTATCCGACGTCTTCTGCAGCAGGGTGATGACTATATCACTTGGAATGTCTTCCAAGAGGAGTTCTATAAGAAGTACTTTCCGACTTCTGCTAGGACGGCTAAGGAACTTGAATTGTTACAGCTGAAGCAGGGTACTATGTCCATATCAGAGTATACTGACAAGTTTGAGGAGCTGTTCAGGTTCTCTCGTATGTGCCAAGGGACTCTGGTGGAATATGAGGAATGGAAGTGTGTTAAGTATGAAGGAGGACTCCGGAGTGATATTTTCAGTTCAGTGGGACCAATGGAGATTAGGACTTTCTCCGAGTTGGTAAACAAGTGTAGGGTTGCTGAAGAGTGTGTGAAGAGGGCAACCGCTGAGAAAGGGAATCAAAAGGGATCATTCCCGCAGAACCGAGGGAAGAGCCTTGCACCTAGAGGTCCGTCTTTCAAGAGAGGAAGCTCTTTTAGGAGGCCCAACAACAACAACAACTCCCAAGGAAAAAGGTTTGGGAAACAGCCTCAAAATGATCAAGCTTGTACTAGGTGTGGGAGTCACCATCCGGGAGCACCATGCAAGGCCGGATGGGGTTTGTGCTACACTTGTGGAAAGGCAGGGCATAAAGCTGTAAATTGTACTGAGAAGCAGAAACAAGGTGCTGGAAAAGCACAACAGACTGGTCGGGTGTTCACCACTTCAGCTGTAGGAGCTGAGGGATCTGAGACACTCATTCGAGGTAACTGTGAAATAGCTGGTCAAACTTTAAATGCTTTATTTGATTGGGGAGCATCACATTCATTCATTGCATTTGAGAAAGCCCATGAGTTAGGA
>NC_029781.3:50412477-50413272 GCF_000817695.3 Arachis duranensis
AATGCTACCCATGAAGCCATGGTAACTAGGCTAGGATGCCCGGAAGTTTTCTTTAGGTTCAAGCAGCGTGATTTTGTTCATAATTTAATCTGCTTACCGATGATTGGTCTTGATCTTATCTTGGGATTGGATTGGTTATCTAAGAACCATGTCCTGCTTGATTGTTCTACAAAGTCGGTGTACTTTATGCCGGAAGATACGGAAGGGCCGGTCGTGGTAAATAGTTATTACTTGAATTCGATGATGGTGAACTGTTCCGGAACCGAATGTCAGGGTATCCTGTTGTTAACCGCGGGCGTTTCGGGTGATGATCAAAGGTTGGAGCAGATTCCGGTTATGTGTGAGTTTCCGGAAGTGTTTCCCGACGATATTGATGAGTTTCCATCTAACCGAGAGGTTGAGTTTGCTATTGAATTGGTGCCCGGGGTGGGACCAATCTCAAGTGCTCCTTATAGGATGTCACCGTTAGAGATGAACGAGCTAAAGTCTCAATTAGAGGATTTGTTGGGAAAGAACTTTATACGACCAAGTGTCTCTCCGTGGGGTGCTCCAGTGTTACTGGTAAAGAAGAAGGATGGGAGTATGCGGCTTTGTGTGGATTACAGGCAACTGAACAAGGTTACAATAAAGAATAAGTACCCATTGCCGAGAATTGATGATCTCATGGATCAGTTACAAGGAGCTGGAGTTTTCTCCAAGATCGATTTGCGATCCGGTTATCACCAGATAAGGGTGAGGGGTGAGGATATCCCTAAGACCGCTTTCAGGACTCGTTATGGTCATTACGAGTACACT
>NC_029781.3:50416821-50417836 GCF_000817695.3 Arachis duranensis
TCAATGTGTGAGTTGAGGAGGCTTGATGTTGAATTTGATATATTTTGATTGATTTCAAAGAAAAGGGATGATATAATGGCATGTTTTGATTGATTTTGAAAAGAGTTGAAAATGGCTTGTTTTGAAAATGGCATATTGTGGTTTTGTATGAAAATATGGTTTTTGGGCATACTTTAATTGGACATAACTTGGACTACGGATCTCTGTTTTGTGCCAAATCTGTTTAGAAATAAAATTGGATCCGGGATGTCCATGCCGTTCGAAGGACGGGTGAAAAACGATTTAAAATGAGAAAGTTATGTCCGTTGGAAGATTGGGGTTTAAATTGGTGAATTCTGCAGCTTTTAACTTAGAAAAATTTTAGCAGAATGACCCCTTGCGCGTGGGCGCACTTGGCGCGTGCGCGCCGTTCTTCCCGAAAATGCCATCCACGCGTGAGCGTGATGTGCGCGGGTGCGCCGATGGTGCTGCACCCAATGCCCAGCCATTTTCCAGAGAGTTATGCCAGAACTGTGCCAGTGTTGTGCCTGGGGCATGAGAACACCCACGCGTACGCGTGGTTGACGCTTGCGCGTCGATTGGCAAATGTTTAATCCACGCGTTAGCGTGCATGACGCTTGCGCGTCGATGAAGTTTTGAGGCCATTCACGCGTGCGCGTGGAGTGCGCGTACGCGTGGAGTGCGCGTACGCGTGGACCTGTTTTCATCCCAAAGTTGATTTTTGAGTTTTAAAAGCCAAATTTCATACTTCTAAGCCTCCGATCTCACCACTTATATCTTAAATATGCCTAGCTATGAGAGAAGGAGCTAGTGGATGTGGTAACTTGCGAGTGAAGCAAGGGAAATGAATAATCAATGAGGATCATTGATGATTATGTGAGATGTGGAGGATGGTGGTGGAAGTACTTGTTAAGCCATTGGCCGAAGGGCCATAATTGTTTATGAATTGGCTGGTTCTAGATTGAACCGTGAGCCGGAATAGCTGTGTATGCTATGAATATTGGCTGGTTATGGA
>NC_029781.3:50417939-50425225 GCF_000817695.3 Arachis duranensis
AGCAGTGGCTAGCCACCACGTGCTCCAGGTTGAGACTTGATACTCTTTTGACCCTATGTCATAAGTGTGGCCGGGCACTGTGAAAGACCCGGATGAGCTCGCCCCCGTATATATTCACCAGTGAGGGTGATGGATATAGATCATGATTATGATCAAGTTTATGATGAGTATAACTCGAGTTGGGGATGCATGACAGAGGGACAGTCCAATGGTTAGCTACCAGGACTTGTCGGGTTGGCTCTATAACCGACAGATGATATCATCAGCCACTAGGGACAGGCATTCATCATATGCATACTATATGAATTGTTTGAGATTGCCTATTTGACTGCATATAACTTGCTAATTGTCTAAATGCCTTACTTGCTCCTATTTGTATATTTCTTGTTTGATATAACTGTGTTTGCTACATTATATCCTGCTGGGAGGTTTGAAGGAATTGGAAAGGGAAGTATTAGTTAGACTGAAGAATCTCTAGTCAGATGCCCTTTTTATGGTTTAGCTTGTTTATAAGCTTGGATATTATCTGGAGGAAGTTCCAGGATTGCCTTTGGCTTTCCTCCATTATTATGTATTATATATGTGGAAGCTGTTACCATGCTGGGGACCTTTGGTTCTCACCCATGCGGGTTTTGTGGTTTTCAGATGCAGGACGTGAGGTTTCCCGCTGAGGCATGCTGGAGACTTCTATACTTGCGAAGATCCTTTGTTCTCGGGGCTATGTTTTGGTTTATATGTTTTGCTTAGATACTTTTATCTCCATTAAATAATACAAACTGTGATGACTCCTCTCATGGGAGATTTTGGAGAATAGGTTTTATGTATTTGTGTCCCTTTGGGTTTCCTTTGGGATTTTCCTTATTTCTATCATATGTATATTGTTATGCTCGGACCGGTTATCTTCGCAGCCGGATCTTGAGTCTTGATATTCCTGTTTTTGACACTCCTTTGTATATATATAATTCTCGCGTTGGTTATCCTTGTTCGTAACGTTATCGATCGGAGTGTTGCGCTTTCGAGTTGCGGTTTTTGTTTACCCCTTTTTTCTACAAAGGCTCCTAGTCATAATCAATTATTCATACTACTATACGTACTAAATTTTTATTTTAGAGGTCGTAATACCTTGCCATCTCTGAATTATGACTTAAGCATAAGACTCTGCATGGTAGGGTGTTACATATATAAAGGAAGTAGATAATATAATAGTTATTGAAATTGTAATTCATATATTAAAAATTCATGGGTAGTTGTTATGAATTTGATTTTTGGTATTTTGTTAGAATATATTATATGATCAAACATACTTTTTTTTTAGACAAGTTTACGAAGGTTGGATTAGTTGATTTAAAATTATTGGTATTGTCTATATATATTTTTTTTGTGATTGAAATAAATTAAACAAAGAAAAACAAAACAAGGAACTAAATAAATAGAGGGACAGTCTCGTTTAAGACTACTCTTAAACTCCTCCCAAGGTGAAAGAAGCTCCACATGCGAAAGTTGTAACTTCATCGCCATCTTTGCCATAGTATCTGCCACCGTGTTTGCATCTCTCATAATCAAACGAAAGTCAACACGCCAATTCCAATACATGATATCTCTTATTTTGAGCACTAATGGATCAATAAACCCAAAACCATCTTGAGTAACAAAATTAAATGCTTCCACACAATCCGTCTCACAAATAATATCTCGTTAACCCACATCACAAGCTAAGAGATCTCCTCTCCAAATAGCAAACAGTTCTTCTTGAAGAATACTATTACTCTCAATCATTCCCAAACACCCCATTTGCCAGCTCCCATTACAATCTCTAATAACAGAAGCAAAACCAACACTATCACCCGAACTAAAATAACTAGCATCACAATTAATCTTAAAAGTACTAATGGATGGGGGATTCCAAAAATCATTTAGAGTAGAGGGAAGGGACATACGTTGTAATTCAAAAATATTCCTAAACTCCTTTTCTGAAGTTAATGCCAGACAAATCACTTTTTCTGGAGGCCAAGTTTCATGGGAATTAAAGATGTCATTATTCCTTGCTCGCCATATCCACCAAAGTCCCGAAAAGAACTTGAACGGATGCTCTCTGCTATGATACAAGTCTCTATGGTATTGTCTATATTTTAAAATTATCTATGAATTTTGTAAGCTTTTATTACGAAGATTAAAAAAAAGGTTACTGAACAACTTATAGCCACGCTTTAAAAGAATAGTCATATTATACGGTAGTTATCAACAGCTACGCTTTAAAAGCGTAATCATATCTCTCGCTATTGGCACGTTTTGAAAGCGCAACCATATCTCTCACATACAAGCATGGCAATCTATAAAGGTCTGGCAAAAAATAAAGCGTGGCAATAAGTTACAAAAAGTGTGGCGATAGAGCAACCGACACGCTTACAGATGTGACTCTTTCAAAAGCGTGCCGTTAGCTCAAAAAGCGTGGCCAAAAGTTATCGCTACGCTTTTTTTAACTTTTTACTCTGCTTTAAAAGCGTAACAAAATTCATGTTTTCTTATAGTGATAAGACTTTTGAAATGTTATGAATCAACTTATGATTTGGTCTAAACATTAAGGATTGAAATAGCTCTTTATCCCATTAAAATATTCATTGATACATACTACACGTACAAAATTTTTACACATAGAATAGAAATTAATACATAAATTCTTGATATAATATAGAAATTTTTATACATAACACATAAATTCTTGATATAATATAGAAATTTTTATACATAACACAAATTTTTGGATTAAGTACTGAAATCGTCCCTAAGGTCTGGGGTGAAAATCAAAATCGTCCCCGACCTTTTTTTGTTATTAAAATCATCCTCAACGTTCAAAAACTCTTTAAAATCATCCTTCCCCGAATTCTTGGACCAAAATACCCTCATCATCATCATTCTTCTCTTCACCTTTCTCACCCCACCATCCACCTCCACTGCCACCAACATTACCACCACAACCACCATCAACACCACCACCACCACCACCACCACCAACGCCAACCAACACCAACACCATGATCAAACAACAGCCACAACACCATACCACCACAACCACCAACACAAACACCACCACCAACACAAACACCACCACCAACACCAAGAACCCCAAACAACAGCAACAACACAAAACAACACCAAATTAAAAAGTAGAAACAGAAAGCAAAAAAGCAATCATGAGGTCTTTTAAGGGTTGTAATGGGGTTAGGGTCAAGGTAGGATTGTATTTGGTCAAGTGGACTAAAATCTGAATCCTTAATTAACCTAAACTGCCCACCTAACTTAAGACAATCCATGTAATTACAATGCAAGATCTAACTGCCCAATAACTATGTTTACCACATATTCATGCATCCCAAATTTAAGTACAGTACATATGCATTGATATCACCATTTACTTTGGGACATTTTGTCCCCTTTTTGTTATTTGCTCTTTTTCCTTTCTTTTTTTTCTTTTTTTTATTTTATAATTTTTTAATGAAGGGAAATTTAGTAATAAAAAAATAAAATTAGTAAAAACGACGATTTTATAACGTTTTGTAACGTTGAGAATGATTTTAATAACAGAAAAAGGTCGGGAACGATTTTGATTTTAACCCGACCTTAGGGACGATTTCAGTACTTAACCCTAAATTTTTTATACAAATGTATTTTGTGGGTTTGGTGATTTAATATTTGGACATGTGGTTCTTCAAAAAATGTGTTTCGGATTAAATTTTTTGTGTTATGTACCAAAATATCTGTACTATGTTTATTTTTATTAGTTTAGTATCAATATTCTAGGCATGTAATTTTTTAAAATTTTTTGTATTATATACCAAAATTTTTATGTTATACATTAATATTTCTTTGTTTAGTAAAAATAAAAAAAGAAAAAAAAAGATGTTAAAAAAAGTGCATAAAAAAAGCAAAAAAAAAAAGAAAATTAAAAAAAATACGGGCGTATATGATTTGGTTGAGACTTAGTCAATTAAATGCTTGGCCGCAAACTCTACCATTGTAAAATATTTGTGTCTCCAATCGCAAGTATACGATGAAAGCATAAAAGACTATTTGGCCTTAATATCAAACTGTCTTTTCAATAATGTATTTTTTATATTTATTTTAAGTGCTAAGTAAAAAGTAACTCTTGATTATAAATATAGTGGTTTAGTTTATCTTATTATTATTCTTATTACTAAATATATAAGTTTTTCTAAATGATATTTTTAATTTAATTATTCTCTACATATAAGTCATTTTTTTATACAAATCTATACAAATTATTTATATTTACGTGCGCATGCCGTTACCGCACACGTTCTTTTTCGTTATTTTTCTCTTTCGTTATCGTCGTCACCAACACCACCACCACCTCCTCCTCCTCCTCCTCCTTTTTTAACTTCATTGGAATTTCTTCTCTTCCTTTCTTTTTCTCTTTTTCCTCCATCTTCAGTTATCTTGTTGTTGAAGATAATGAATAATTCAAGTTCAGATTGTCAATTGAACTAGAACGAAATTGATTATTGTTTTGAATCCAATCAAGTGGCTGAGGTGTGATTCGATTCTAGTTAAATTTTTCGTCAGTAGTTTATGATTCTGTAGGTAAATAATGTTTTATCGTTGATGATTTGAATTGAATGTAATGTAAAAGTTTTACATTAAAGAAAATATTTTTCTGTATTTACAGCAAATTTGGGTGTAACACGAAGATATTTAAGTGTATTGTTTAAAACTTTTCGGTGTATGTGTATTGATAAGTTCTGTATAATTCGAAACTCTTCTTCTCCCTCCTCCTCATCTTCTACTGCTTCTTCTTCTTTTTCATCATCATCGTCATCATCTTCTTTTTTTTTCTTATTCATTTTTTTTATTTTACCTTCTCAAGTTTCTTCTTGTTTTACTCTTTTAATAGGAATAAAAATAAAAAAAGCAAATAAAGAAGAAGAAGAAACACATAATGCTGCAAAATTATTTGGAAAATGATGAACTTACATTCATTCAACTAAAAGAAAGAAAGAAATAAGAAAAAAAGAAGAAAAAATACAACATTAGAGGAAATATTTTTCTATATTTACAGTAAATTTGGGTGTAACACGAAGATATTTGGATGTAACACGAAGATATTCGAGTATATTGTTTAAGAATTTTAGGTATATGTGTGCTGATAAGTTCTGCAAAATTCAAAACTCTTGCTCTTCCTTCTCTTCATCTTCTGCTGCTGTTTCTTCTTTTTTTTTTCATCATCATCACCATCTTCTTCTTTTTTTCTTATTCAACTTTTCTTTTTTATTTTACCTTCTCAAGTTTCTTCTTGTTTTACTCTTTTAATAAGAATAAAAACAAAAAAAGTCAAACAAAGAAGAAGAAAAAATACATAATGGTGTAAAATTACTTGAAAGATGATGAACTTATATTCATTCAACTAAATAAAAGAAAAAAATAAGAAAAAGAAGAAGAAGAAAAACAAAATGCAGCATTAGAGGAAATATTTATAGCAAATTTGAGTGTAATATGAAGATATTTGAGTGTAATACGAAGATATTCGAGAGTATTATTTAAAAAATTTTTGTGTATGTGTACTGATAAATTTTGCATAATTCAAAACTCTTCCTCTTTTCCCTCTTCATCTTCTGCTGCTTCTTCTTCTTCATCTTCTTATTTCATATTCTCATAATTCTTCTTGCGAAGAAAAAATCAAACAAAGAAGAAAAAAATACATAATGTTGCAAAATTAATAGAAAGAGGAGGAGGAAAAAATGCAGTAACAACAACAGTAATAAAAAAAACGACGATGAAGATGAAACACGCCAAGAAAAAAGGAAGAGAAATACAAAAAAGAAAGAGTAAATTAAAAGAAGGAAGAAGAGGAGGAGGAACGCGAGATACAAAGAAGAACAACGTGATTTCACGCGCGCGTTATGTAAGTGATTTGTATAACTTGTATGTGTAGTAGTACTCTTTTAATTATATGTCTAATTTATTATGAATCTTAGGATTCAAAAACAAAGAAAAAGAAAAAGAAAAAGAAAAATGAGAAGAGAGAAAGTAAAGGAAGAACGAGAGAACGTTTGTCATTTAGAGATATATTGTAAAAAAAATATTATGTATATATTAAAATTAGTCAAATAAATTTGTTATTATGTATTGTATAAATATAAAAAATATTATTTGTATATCAAAATTAGTTATATATTAACTAATTTATTTTTAATGTATATTTTATATTTTAAATTTTTAATATATATCTAATATAATTAAATATACATAAAGCGTATACAAATATTTATAATCGAAGGTAAGAGATAAAAGATAACAATTATTAATAGACCGCATTAACGAAGTTTAAATAGGATATTATAAAAGAAAAAAGACATCTATATCAAATATTTCATACATAACCTAATTAAGAAGTTATAATGCTTATTTATTGTAAAAGTAATACCTTAAATAGGTCTTTAAAAATTTAGCGGTCTGATAGATTTATCTTTTAAAAAGATTAGTGTATGTTTTCGTATACTGTACAGATAATTAATAAAAATATATAAATTTTTTTATTAAAATAAGTTAAACAAAAAATATATATAATAATTATTACTATAAATATTTTATAAAGTTATAATTAAAATTAAAGTTTAATTATTTTTAATGTTAAAAATATTAAAAATAATTAGTATTTGTTTTAACTGATTTGAATTAGTTGAGTGGTCATTTTACTCGTCTACCTAAGAAAGTATTAGAGTTTCGAATCCCGCATTGTGTATATAACAACTCATTAGCTAGTAGCACACCCTTAATAAATGGAGTTTCAATCTGTGGAAGATTAGTTCTCGATCTGCCGAGTTGAAAAATACAGTGAAAAAAAATAGTATTTGTCTTGAAAGTAGAACAATTCTCGTTGATGATAGTAATACTTATGAAGATTTGTCTTTGTTGAAATTAAACTGTGGCAGTTTTATTTATTGGTATCATATTCATCCAGGAAGTCAAACAATATGACATTAAAATTTTATACAATATGACATTAAAATTTTATATTTTATGACATGATTTTCAAATTTCTAAACTTATGTCATTAAAAAAGCTATTAGATTAATTAATATTTATTGGTAATATTACCAAAATACCGTCGTTGAGTATTAGTTTGTGTAAAAAGAAACTATAATAACTTTTGTTATTCAATATATAATTTATTCTACTAAAAAATAAATTATTATTCCTAGATTGGTAAATATATTTTTCTCCATTTTTATATCATTTTATTTGGCAATAATTGCCATTAAAAAAAAAAG
>NC_029781.3:50425422-50451103 GCF_000817695.3 Arachis duranensis
ATAGTGAACTTATTTTTTATTATTATTTAAAAAGTATTCATAATTTTTTAATTATGTAGTTAACTTAATTAATAACCTTTATTATTATTTTTCTACCAAAAAATCATCTTTGTATTATTTGTATATTTTTTTAATACTAATAAATATGTAGGTATTTGTACTATTATATTTATTGTTTTAGATAATGGCTTAAGTTACTTATTTCGTATGTTAAATAATATAAATTATATTTTATATATTAAATTCATCAATTTATCCATATTAAGAGGAGAAAAAGTATGCAATAGATCATATGTTATAAAGATTAGTTGATTTACATATAAATTATCTTAAAAAGATAAAAAAATAATTTATCACATATAATAATCTTTGATATATGTAGTGTCATGTATATATTAGAATGATCTATTTTAATTTTGTGAGTGATTATTATTATTCACTTTTTCATTAAGATAGTAAATAATATTTAAAATTAAAAAAAAAAAGATAATTAAAATTTTTTTAGTTTGATTATAAAATCTATTGTAAGTATACCTAACTTTTATATATACTAAATATAATCATATTTAATAGTATAGTATTTATTATAGCAATGACTCAAAATATTAATTCAAGTGAGTAAGATCAACCTAGGTCTATTGTTAGGATCTAAATCCGAATTAGGTTCATTGTCTTAAAACCCAATGCAGATAGTCACAAAAAAACCCCAATGCAGATAAAGTTCATGTGTCCTATCTCAAATCGGCTCAAATTAAATTTCCATTATTAGTTAGATATAGTGATGGATACTCGTGTGGGCATGATGGACCCCTTTTTCCGTCTTTCACTCCCGTTTAGAAAAAAATATCTCCCGTCTGCTCTCCATCTTCATCGCAAGTCCCCTATTTAATTATCCCCTTAGCGAATACAGATACCCACAATTATCTATGGATATTTTTTGAAATTTTTTATTAAATTAACAAAAAAACTATAATATAATAATAATAAATAATCAGTTCAATATATATAATTCAACATAACTCATAATATATTCGTTATAAAAAGTAACATTTAAAAAAATAATAAAAATATCTTCCAACATAATAACATAATATAATATTTTAGGGCGAGACTGAACGACATAATAACGAACTTAAAAGATAGAGAAAGTGAGTTAGAGAAAGAGTAGATACAAAATCAAGGTTAAGGATGAGTTTAAAAGAAAAAAAGAGTTTAAATTGAAGACAGAAATTAGAATTACTAAAAAGAGTTACGGAGATGGCTTTGATGTGTTGGAGACTAAAATATGGAAGTCATTTAATTTTAAATCAAAAGTAATAATGACTTATTTAATTCAACATTTAAGATAATAAATGAGATGACCATTATATAAGTCATTTAATGTAAAATTACTTAATTTACGATTATAATTAATATATGTATTACCTATAAATAGATTAAGAAATAATAATTTCGTAACAAAATAATCATTCAATTTGAATTACAATTAATTGATTGATAGAAATTATAATAAATTGTATGATATTTAAATAATTTACGAAATCAATTAGTTGATACAATTAATTTATTATATTAAATTGAATTTAATGAGTTAAAAGAAATAAATCGAAAAACACCATCAGAAACATGTTACGACAATTTTATCATTAAGTGCAGAAATTTAATTTTTATATAATAGAATAGATATTTACAGATTATTATATTAAATACAAACTAAAAAAATACACTAAACAAAATAAAAGTATCAATGATAAAATATAACCTAAAAAATTACTTAAATTAAAAAAGAACATGTGATAAATTATAATAAATATATATATGAGAAGTAAAAGTAAAATAAATAATTAAAAATAAAGTAAAAAGAGCAATTAAAAAAGTAAAAGAAGATAGAAAAGATAATATGTGGAGTAGATAAAAAATGTATTACGATAGAAGATTAATAAAATTAATTAATACAAAGGATAAAAGAGAAAAATCAAAATACGATCTTATTCAAAAAAAAATTTAAAAAAGAACCTATTAATTAACTTTTATAAAAATATTATAAAAAAATTAACATGACTTTAAATAAAATAATTCAATTAATCAAAATACATAAAAAATAATTGATATAAAATAAAATTATAAAAAATTTTAGCAAAATTAAGATAAAAAAAAATTACAAACATTACATTCGAAGTACAAAATAGAGAAGAAAAAGGGATAGAAAGTACATTCTAATTATATATAATTAAAATGTATTGTTGAATTAATAAATTAAAGAAATTGAATTGATGACTATAAACAATAAATTCTTATGACTAAAAATAATAAATTAAAACAAAAAATTTTAAAAATATTATCTGAGAATATAGGAATCATAAAATATATAATATAGGAGTATATATACATTAGTAACAAAATAAAATCGTAGCATATAGAATTGGAATCCTTCATATTTTTAAATGAATTTAATGAATTTATTTAAAAATAATAAATATTCATTAACTACAATGATTAATACCTGTTTTATTTATTACACTGTACTAATCAGAGAACAATTAAAAATATATGTGATCAGTTTAAATAATTTATTTAAATATCAATTAATTAATACATAGTATAAACTCGTTACCTTTTCAATAATTAATATTCATTTTATTTAAGTATCAATTAATTAATACTCATTTTATTTTAGGTTTAATTACTCTATTGGTCTTAATAGTTTTGCAAAATTTTCAATTAGGTCCATATACTTTTTTTTCTTTTAATTTGGTCTTTGCACCAAATTTTTTTTAATTAGGTTCCTTTTGGTAGTAATTGGTTTAATTGTATAGGGACCCAATTAAAAAAAAAATTAGTGCAGGGACCCAAATAAAAGAAAAAAGTATAGGGATCGAATTATAAAAAATTTGGTGCAAGGACTCAATTAAAAGAAAAAAAAGTATAGGAAACTAATTAAAAATTTTGCGAAACTATAGGAACCAATAGAATAATTAAATCTTTATTTTATATATATAAAATAATAAGATAATAAATTAAATTAAATGAAGGTTTAATTATTCTGTTGGTCCTATAGTTTCACAAAATTTTCAATTAGATCCCTATATTTTTTTCCTTTTAATTGGGTCCTTGCACCATTTTTTGTTTCAATTAGGTCTCTCTTGGCAGTAATTAGCTTAATTTTTTAAGGACCTAACTAAAAAAAAATAATTGGTGTAAGGACCCAAATAAAAGAAAAAAAATGTAGAGACTCAATTAAAAAAAAATTTTGGTGCAAGGACTCAATTAAAAAAAAAAGTATAGGGACCTAAATTAAAAATTTTGCGAAATTATAAGAACCAATAGAGTAATTAAACCTTAAATGAATTCATTTATTTCATTGCCTTATATATTATTTATTAAATTTTATAATATGATGTACAAAATAATTTTTTATTTTAAAATTAATTCCGGTTAGTGAAAAAAATTCAAAATATTTTTTTACACGAATTTAAATTTAAATTTAAATTCATAATTGATTAACAACTCATCTTTTTTAAAACTTTAATAACAAAAACAAAATTAGTTAGATATAAAATATTCAATATTTAATAATTTCAATCATTTAAAATTACCCTAAAAAAATAATTAGTTTAATTATAGATAATTAATTATAATTGATATAACTTATTTCACTATATTTTCTAAAAAAATAATTAAAAAGACACGTTTTAATTTTTTGTTAAAGTAAAATAAAATAAAATACATAAATTAAATAGATATAAATCTGAAAATTATAAAATTTTATTAACAATTCAAATAAATTAGTACCATAAAACTAAATTTAATGTCTATTAAAAATAATTATCTGACCTTCTATTCTTCTAATTATTAATAATTTAAATAAAATAATACCCTATAACTTATTTTTTATTTATTTTAAGTAATTACTAACATCTTATTTTTCTAATTATTTTCTTGTCTTATTTATCATTTATACTTTTAATCAAATATATTAATAAACAAATAAACTAAATTAACTACCTAATTATACTTGGACTATTCAACAATTTAACATAATCTTTTCAATTGGAATTAACTACTAACCATCGAAAATAAAAAATTTAGAGTAATTTAGTATTATGAACATTAATTATGTATTGTGAAATAACCTAAAACCATAATGTAATTTATTTTTAAAGAAATAATCAAACTTTATTGTTAATTGTGAAATAACCTAAAATTATAATGCATTTTATTTTAAAACACCGTAAAAAAGACATATCTCTTTTGTTAATCAAAAGCTAGAAGGAAAAAATATGTGCCTAATAATGAGCAACTAAAATAGATAAAAATATTTAAAAAATAAAAAATATAATATATAATTAAATTAAAAGAAATAAATTAAATATATTACAAAAATTGTATCATAAACACAAGAGAGAGAAAGAGAGAAAAAAACAAATGAGTAAAAAATACATTATGATCTCGTATAAATAGATGACATTTAAAAAAATAAACTAATTAAATTAATTAATGTATTTCGTTATCATATTTATTATTTACTGAAATAATATGATATTTACTCCAATAAAATCAAATCAAATAATTAATATAATGAACTTAATTAATTAATTAATATAATTAATAATTATAATTAATTAGTTTATATAAATGATAATAAATTGTGAGATTTGAATGTATAATCAAAGTAATTAATTGATATCATTAATTAGTTATAATTGATTTGGTTTATTGAATTAAAAAAATAAATCGAGAAACACTCTCAAAAACATGCCACGTCAGCTCCATCATTAAGTGCAGAAATTCGATTTTTATATAATAGAATAGATTAACTAAGTCCTAGGTCTTTAAAATTACTAAATATATGTCATATAGGTCTCCAGATCAGGTTGAACCGGTTAACATAGGGGTGAGCACGGATAGTGAGTACCTGATTACCTGTCTGAATCCGAACCGAACCAATTAAATTGGTTCTGGAATCAACGGGTAATCGGGTTCAACCCGAACCAAATTGATGATCTTTGTTAGTGATTGGTTCGGGTATCGGTTCTGGGAGTGCAGAACCTGAACTAACCCGCGAACCCGATCATATATTAATTAAATAAAAAAATAAAAAATATATATATGACTTTTCCATTAGACAAAGATTATTCACTATTAATATGTTTGGATTTTAATGAGTTTAGTTTTTAATGTATTTGGTGTTTAACATGTTTGGATTATTTCTATTGATGTTACATGTTTATTGTACTTCTTGAATTTTTAAGATAAAAATTTGGTTATTTTTATGAATTTCAAAGTCATCGGGTACCCAATTACCCAAACCGAACTAATCTGTTCTTAATTGGTTTGGTTTGGTTCGAATATATGTACAAAAAAATGTAAATCCGAACCAATTATATTTTGATCGATTGGGTTCTAATTTTACCATGAATTCGAACTAAACTGACCCATGCTCACCCATAGGTTAACACGACACTCTCTCCTCTACGTGGATGTTGTATGTGTGATGTGTCAGGTAAAGCAACACATGTCGCGTTCAGAACAGATTAGTCCCTGGACATTGGCTAAAACGACATCGTTTTGGGACAACGCCAAACGATGCTATTTTGAGGGACAGATTCGTCCCTAAAGTCAAATAGGTCCCTAAAATTTTTGTTATAAGTCAAAAAGGTCCTTGATTTATAGTATATATGTCAAATTATTCCCTCGAATTAAGCAACTAGAACCATAACTAGAATCAAATCATGATGAAATTATTTAAAGTATGTCAAAATATGCAATCCAAAGCACATATCTCAAGTATAATTACAGTCAAACAATTAGAATTCATCAGTATCCTCATTTAGCATCTTGTTCTTTTGCATAACTTTAATCTTTTTATCTTTATTAATTGGGTGAATATCAGATTTCAAATTAGCAGAAGTGGGATCATACTAATATATTACCTTGTGGTCATGGTAACCTAAGTCTAAGAAAAATTTCTATAGGTCAAAGAAACAGATCAAGTCAATGTCTATTGAGAGAAATTTTTTTACTTTTCCATTAATGTGCACAAGTACCCTTATGTTGTCTCTAACAAAACTTTTACCATAGTGAAATACAGATACTATGTCTTTATTCATCTAAATACCAAAAGATAAAACTCTGTCACAAGTTAACTAAGCAATCAACACAATACAACATCATAATAGAATAAAAAATTCAAATATCTACATTGTTTTTGTTATTATCAAATATCTATCTGTAACCACTTCACAACTCTCACTTAAACTACACCTACAACAAATTATTTTTTATCTACCCTGAATGTATATCACATGCACGTTCATCATGCTTCACTTTTTACTGCCAATTTAATACGGCAAAAACCAACTTAACTTATCTCGAACAATGACAATATGCACGACACACCACCACCAAGTAGTTTCTGTACACACTGTCAAAGCACCGTTACGAACTTGGATAAACGTTAATGGGGTGAAGAATATGAAGGGTTAGGTTGTAAAATTTAGGTGAGAATTTGGGATAGTTGTAATTTTACAAAGAAAAAAAGAAGAGGATACGTTTTTTTATACAAAGTACCTACTTAAATTCAGGGATCTTTTTGACTTATAATAAAAATTTTAGGGAATCTTTTTGATTTATAACAAAAATTTTAGGGATCTATTTGACTTTAGAACATCAAAGTTTCGAGAACCAAAAAATAAAGGTAGGGACGAATTTGTCCCCTTAAAACAGCGTCGTTTGGCGTTGTCTCAAAACGACGTCGTTTTAGCTATGTGTCCAGGGACTAATCTATCCTGAGCACGACATGTGTTGCTTTACCTGATACGTCACACCTACAACCTCTGCGTAGGAGAGAGAGTGTTGTATTAACCGGTTCAACCTGACTTAAAAATCTATATATGGCATATATCTAGTAATCTTAGGAATTCGAAACTTAGTTAATTTTTCTAGAAGATAAATATGTTAAATCGCTAAATCTTTAGAGATCTATTTGAATATTACTCTTATTGTAATGAGTTCGAAATTCGAATGATTTCAATGTTACAATTTAAATAAAAGAAATTTCATATATACAAATAAGTATCGAGTGCTTTCAAATTCTAGACTATACAGTAGTATATATAATATATAATATATATAGTCAAGTGGTTTATTATTGAAGGAAAGTCACAAGCATGTCCTTTAACGAAGCGGGGCTGCACACTCATGAATCATGATATCGTTTTTCTTCGGTTATACTTTTCCAGGGAACAACAGAAAACGTTATGAAAATTGCCTGCGCTCAAAGATACTAATCCATAAAAATACATCTTTTTCAATAAAAAAATATTTGAGAGAATGAAATATGATCTCTCACCTTTAATTTTATAAGTGAGACTAAAATTAAATAAAAAAATAATAAAATATTAGATTAAATATTTAACAGCATTCAATTTTTATTTTACCGAAAAAGATCCACTCCTCTGATCCATAATCCATGGTGCTTAAATAAATTTGTATAGATATGGAAGAATTCAAATATTTGAATAAGATATTCTTACTCGTTTGTTTAAATATATATTGAAGAGTTCAAATTTTATTTTTTATAATAGATAAAATTAATAGTATTATAAAAAATAAAAAAATAATATTATATAATTATAAAAATTATTATTTTTGATTAATATTTTATTAATATAAAAATAGAATATTAATCAAATGTTAACCAATATTAATAAAAAATATTAATTCGATAACTTTTTCTTTTGAAATATCCATTGTCGTTAAACCGGAAAATTTGCCCAAAAATAAAAAGGGCAACGGTCGAAGTTTGCAATCTTACAGAAAAGCAGTAAAGCACTTTATTACCCTTTATTCATCAATTCGTTATCCACGCACGAGACCAAAAAGATATACATAAATAAATCTAAAAATAAGATAATTACTAAAATAAACAAATAAAAGAATTGAAGAAAGCTCCTAGTCACTCACTCTCACACCCTTTTTCATCATCATCGAAACCCTTTCGCTTTTCCTTCAATCTTCTTCCCTCTAAGGGTTTCAGCAATCAATGAGAGCTGAAAATCAGCTTTAGAATCCAAAAGAGTACCCCCAAAGATGCCTTTTCATTTTCATTCCTTTTGAGCTCGTCAACAATGGCCGATGATCTATCTTCCATCGCCAAGGTTAGTGTGTTTTTCCCCTTTCTTGTTTGGTTTTGTAATTTCCTGTTTTTTTATACTTCGGTCATGTGTCATGTTGGCTCTTACCATTCAAATCCTCCAAAAAACATGAGGTGAAAGATTCCCTTTTTGGTTTTGTTTTCTCATGAGGTGGCACGTGAGATTGTCCGATCTGGTTTCTTAAAATAACCTGAAATCGAATATGTGAGTGCATTTTTTGAATGCCAATGGGGTTGTGATGTAGATTCTGTTTGCATTTGGTTGGTTAGCTCAGTGTTATTAATCTCTATTTCATGTCCTGGATCAACATTGATGAAGTCTTTAATTGTTTATATATTTATGTGTGTGTAGTTGTTGTATACCATACATGTTGAATTAAATTATTGTACTATAATGTTTACAGGATGTTTTCCTTGTAAAGGGTTTGAAAAATACTACTTTGATATGGAGGATGGTCGTGTTGACCCTTGCTATGGTCTGTGGTGTGTATATATGTTCTATTTGTCTAAAGCAAATAGGCATAGGCACCGCCAGCAAGATTGGATTTTTAGATATCAAGATTGTTGACAAGCCGTGCCCGGAACCTAACATTGAACCTTGGGAGATTCCTTATGTTCACTACCCGAATCCCAAAACTTACAGCAGGTGAAGGATGGTGCACTGCTCAAACCTGAGATTTTAGTTGCCAAATCCGTGTGGATTTTACTGATGTTGCTTCTGTGGTGTGTTTGTTAGGGAGGAATGCGCTTGCAGCCCTGTGCGGTATTTCGCTATTCTGTCGATGCAGAGATCTGGGAGTGGATGGTTCGAGACATTTTTAAACAGTCATGCTAACATAAGCTCAAATGGGGAAATATTTTCAGTTAAGGCGAGGAGGAGTAATATGTCCACAATAACAGAGACGCTGGATACCATTTATAATCTAGACTGGGTCAGTAGCGCTTCAAAAAACGAGTGCACAGCTGCTGTTGGCTTGAAGTGGATGCTTAATCAGGTGGATGTTGTTTTGTTTACTACTGCCCCTATCTTTCATCAAATTTTTGTCTTGCGTGATGTTCATCTTTGTATCTATTTCTCCTTCTGATACGTGAGCCAAAATTGGACAAACTTGTGTTATTTGTGGACATTAAAAGTGCATTAGCATGTTGAATTCTTCCAATACTGAACCTCTTACGAATTCTGATATCATCTCTTGTCAGATGGTCGAAGAAACAAAAAATTGATTAATGGTATATCCATGTAATGGTTCAAAGTGTGTTTGTTCAATGAAGTACCTCTAGAGAATGCGGTGTGCCTTCTCACATGGCTTAAAGAGGCCTACATTTTTGTATCGCTTTAACCTTGCTTCTTTTTATGATGCCTTGTCCTCTGTCTGTGTTCATTTCTTTCTCACCATAATTTTTTTCCCTACGAAAAATATTACTGTTGTTGGTTGTTGTACTAAAAATAGAAAAGAGTGATGTACCTATAAATGGTGGTCTAGAAATCTTGAGATAAGCAGGAGTTATCTTTCAAAACCCTAATGGTCAAATTTATGCTTTACAACATGTATGCACCCTTCACTAGTTATATTTCTTCTTGCTATCGACTTATCATTTTCCTAATTGTTAAGCTTTTAGTAAATTGCCCTTTAACAGTTAGGTACCATATGATGCGGAAGCTCCTTTTCTACAAGTTGATTTTCAAAGGGGAGATACAATATTTGAACAGATACAGTTATATGTCACCCAGTTTTCCCCAATGTTCAGTGAATACTGTATTATGTTAGATACGTTTTTATTAATAGAATGTCTGCGTCATTCTACTTGAGCGACTATGCACTTGTTAAACTAGTTTCTGATGCGCAAAGACAAGATTTCATTCAATAAGCTTCCCTATATTTGCCCTCCCTCTCAATATTTTTGACATCTGGCTTTTAATTTTTAAATTGCATACACAGATACCAACATGGCACTAGATTCTTTCATGCATGATCATTTTAAGCTTATAAGGCATCTGATTATATCATAATCTATATTTTAATGCAGGGATTGATGCAGAATCATGAACAAATTGCTGAGTACTTCAGAATACATGGTGTTTCAGTCATATTTCTTTTCAGAAGGAATCTCTTGCGCCGGATGATTTCTGTAATTGCAAATGAGTACGATCGGAGTGCTAAGACATTAAATGGAACTCATAAATCCCATGTTCATTCGCCCAAGGAGGTCTCTCTCTCTCTCTCTGGAATGTGGCAAAATGCTTAATTGATTAACATAACATCATCAAAGACTTGATATTTCATGTTAATTGGTTATGACTATGCTTTCAGGCCGAAATACTTGCACAATACAAACCCAAACTCAATTCATCAATATTGATACAAAATTTGAAGCAAGTAAGCGAAACCACCAAGAAGGCTCTGGAGTATTTCAAGAGCACCAGACACATTCTCGTATATTACGAAGATGTCGTCAAGAACCGGACCGTAAGTCAAGAACCACATGTTGCTCGGTATCTGCTTCGTATTACTTTTATACATGCACATGACAAGCTCTTGATGATTCATTTCCTTCTCTTGTTTTCAGAAATTAATGGATGTTCAGGATTTTCTGAAGGTTCCTCGCATGGAACTAAAGACACGTCAGGTTAAGATACATAAAGGAACCTTATCCAGCCAAGTCGAAAATTGGAACGATGTAGAGAAGGCACTCACCGGAACACCATTCGAGAATTTCCTCCATGAAGATTACCGTAGATAACGCAGCTGGGTATGTACATACCTCATGCCCTCTTTGTCTTTTTTCTTTTCCCTCTATTTCCCTTAATGTAAGCCTTCCCCCTATTCTACGCGGCAAGAGCCAACAGGGACGACCGCCACCCTGTTGAAATTTTGGCCAGGGCTCCCTCATCTTTGTACTCAATCTTATGTTGCTAATTTGCCTGGTTATTCAATTTAATATTTAATTCATTCTTTGCATTTTTCTCACTTTTTTTTTTTTTTTACCTTTTTGTTCAACTCTTGTATTGGAGCTATAAGAGAACTTCTGTTTCAGTTTACATTTTCTTTGTCCCATCAAGTTTTTCTTTCCCCACAATCAGCAGATAGATATTTAAATCACTTCTTCCGTTTCCTTTGATCTGTCACCGTCTCTTTTTGGTATATCATTGTATCCTTATCAATGAATGTATCTATTAGATACATACCGTGACAGATAAAATGGGTGTGGAGAAAGAGAAATTTACGTTAGAAACCTCCAATATTGAACCAATTTGGGTTGGTCTAGTAGTCAGCTCACTCGTTCGCTTAAGCAAATGTCGAGGGATTCGAATCGCATATTGTGCATGCAGTAACCTATTGGTTAGTAGTAGACCCCTAAATAGAGTTCAAATTCGCGACGGATTAGTTCTTAGCCTGAATACCGGGTCAACCAAACAAAAGAGAAAGCTCCAATATTGTGAAAATTGCCAATAGAGAGCACAACTGAATTATTGTTTCACATTTTTTATAACGGTTAATTAATTTAGCTGCGCACAGCTGTAAACGTTTAAGGTTGTTACACAACAGCCTGTGTACATGTCATTTTCATTATTATATTATAATATTATCAGGTCACCAAAAATATTATAATATTATTACAGTAGTTCATGCCAACTCTGAAGTCTGAACCAAAGCTGGGAGTGAGTTGTAATAACTCTCAGGAAGTCTGAACCAAAGCTGGGAGTGAGTTGTAATAACTCTCAGGATTCACATTATGCTTTAAGTCAAATTGGAAATTTGAGGCCGCATAATGTCGTTTTTGGGTTCTTAGTAAAAAAATTAATTGTCTGCCGTGCAAGTAAACAACATCAATGAGTCCAAAGTCCATGACTCGATGTACTACGATTTCAAGTGAATATAGATAATTTAGTATATTAGGTATGAAATTTTGTGCATTTGATTTAGCTTTTTCGGAAAAAAAGGTGATTTTAAAAAAATTGCATTTTCACATATTTGTATAAATTCTGTAAAATAATAAGAAATAACTTTTTCTAACCAACTTGGATTAGTCTAATAGTTAGTTCACTACTGTTAAGTAAGTGTAGTAAGTTTGAATCTTGTCAGATACATGCAGTAATTTGAGGCCAAAACTAAGAAATAATTTTTTTGCTTTATCTTTTTAAGAAGCTAAATAGTATAGTTTTGTTCGGTTGTCGGGTTCTGGGCAGATCGGGTAGGCTGGTGAAGGGGTGAGGACGCCTTAACTTTGGTCGCACAGGTTGCGGGCTCGCCGAGTAGCCGGGTACTTGTCCTGGAGAGAGGATGAGGGGGGATGCCACCTGCAAAGACACTCCGACGCTCAAGTCAGCGATGTGCAGGCGGGCAGAATAATGAGGTGAAAGGATATGACGTACCTCGGGGGAAGAGCCAATCTTCCCCTTATATACATGTCAGTAGTGGGCCCCCTCATGGGGTCAGGCCCATATCCTCAAGGACGCTGTCCCATAGCTACGTGTGAGCCGTACGGGACGCGTGTCCGGGTTGGTTGAAGACCGCGTGACCGGGCCGGGTGGAGCTCGGGTCGGGTTGACCCGCGGGGATCTCGGGCCAGGCCGTAACAGTGCCCCCACGCGCCAGTGGTAGTCGTGGGAGCTATCAATGGCGTGTCGTCTCGTATCCCGTCTGTTCTTGTCAGGTCGGCCGCTCGTGATAAGGATATGCCCTCAACGCGCGTGTCCTTTGATTGCACAAGCAATCGTTTCGTCGCATCGTTCCCAGTGCCGAGCATTAAATGCTCATAATGGGGTAAAAAACCCTTGCTGAAAAGACCATTCTGCCCCCAGACGTTTCGCGCTTCCAGGGGTAGTTTTTAAACGGGCCAGTTTAAGCTCTCCTTTCTTTCTTTTGTATCTTCCTTTTTCTGCCATCTTCTTGCTCCCAAATCCCATCATTTCTCTGCAGTGCTGTTGTGCGGCTCTCCCTTCGTATATTTTTTAACACTGCTCCGTCGTTCTTTCACTAATTCAGGTAACTTTCGAATCACACTCTCTTTTATGCATTATTTTGCATGTCTGTTGTTTGGTTTTTTGCTGTTGTTGTGTAGCTTTTTAATTGCGACTAGATGTGTTAGGGGGGGAAGTACCATTCCAGGGTAGGCTTTTATTGTTCTTTTCGCGATTTAGTTTCGATTGGCCTTAGTCGGGGAGTCGTGGGGGGTAGTGTCTGTATTCGGCCTGAGCAACCGATCTCTTAAACTGACTGGATGGTCCCCCATGTAGGTATGGCTTGCACGGTTTCCCGGGCTTCCGTTAACCCCGCGGCGTACGATCCCTATGCTTGGGTCGTTTCCGACTTGAAGGAATCGCCTAACCAAATGGGCGAGGAGGAGCTCACCGAGTTCCGGCAAGCCGGGTACTTGTGTGGAGGGACCGACGAGGAAGCCAATTATGACGTTTTCGTCCCGGCTCCTCACGAAAGATTGTATGAAATCAACTTCCACCACCCCCGAGTCGCCGACTGGATTTGGTTCTACAAGTCCATGTTCACCTAAGTCGGAGTTCGTATCCCGTTCTCAGCCTTTCAAATGGCGCTCTTAAGTCGAATTTCCGTGTCGCCGTCGCAGTTGCATCCGAACAGTTGGGCCTCAATCCGCTGTTTCGAGATGGTTTGTGAGTACCTCGAACTGCCGGTGTCTGTAGATGTTTTCCTCTTCTTTTTCACCCTCACAAACCCTTCCAAGGAGGGGAAACACAAAAAGGGGTTTATGTCCTTCCGGTCTGCCCAGGGTCGGAGGAATTTTGGTTTGTTTGAAGATTCCTACCACGGGTTTAAGGACAAATATTTCAAAGTCCGCCCTGTCAAAGGTCGTCACCCCTTTTGGTTGTCGTTAGAGGGAGTACGGCTCATCCCGACCTATTGGAGTTTCGGGGCAGGGTCCAATACCTTTATTAAGGTAACTTATAATGGCATGTCGGCGGTGGATAGGCAGATTGCCGAAGTGTTGATGGCAGTCTTTGGGAAGAACCTAGTGAATCCCCACCTCCTTATGGGTGACCGGGAGTCCGGTCGTAATTATATTTGTGAGAAACTTGTACTTTACCCTTTACCTTTTCGTTTTTATTGATACTTTGTGGCGATTAACCGATCTTCTTTACTTTCCTGCAGTGGAGATGTCTGCGTCGGTGACGGGTTTTCCCAACTTGTTCCAAACTTTCCTCTGTGCCAGCGACGACGAAGGGGATAATGACAAATCTGCCGCCGAGAAGTCCGCGATTCCCCCGGAGGACAAAACTACTTCCGAGCAAGAAGCCGCGGTCGACGGAACCGGGACCTCGACCCAAGCTGCCCAGGTCGAGGGTGACAAAACGATTCATGCTTCTCCCTTCTGCGAGGTGGTAGGCACCGGGGGTTCGACGTCTACCCCTGAGGTCGATGATGGTGTGGAGGAGGTTCCTAACCCCAAGAGGAAAAGGAAGATGTCCTCCAGTCCCGAGGGGGTCCTCACCGTTATGGAGAGGAATTTTGATGCTGGGAACTTCATAGATTCCCAGCTGATCCCTGGTACTGAGGAGTACTTTCACGAGTCTTCCCTTGCCGGGCAGGCGAGATGGATGTACCGTACTCTTCTGCGGGGCGCCGTGATAGCCCGGAAGGCTGAGTTTGAGCTGTCCGGGATGGAGTCCCTCCGCAGGAGGTTAGAAGCTAGTGGGAAGGCTAATAATGAGCTGAAAAGTGAAGTCGAGACTCTCCGGGAGCAGTTGACCCAGTCAAATGAAAAACTTGACGCTGCCGAGAAGAAGGCCACTGCAGCCGAGAAGAAGACTGCCACTGTTGAGAAGAAATTAAAGGACTCGGTCGCCACGGTTTCTCGTCTTGTTGAACGTGAGATGACTTTGGAGAGCCAGGTCGGCGCAGCGCAGAAACGGGTGGCCGAGATGGAGAAGGAAAAGCAGGCCGTGTAGGCCGAACTGGCAACGTGGAAGGCTAAGTACAAAGATATCGTGAAGTAGGGGAAGGGTGCAATTTTGGCGACCGAGGAGGCTCTTAAGGCTCAGGTCAAAGCCATTGCTCCCGAATTTGATACGTCGGCGATTGGTGTTCTCAAGGTCATTCAGGATGGCAAAGTTGTCGACGCCCCCAAGAAATGAATTTTCTGTTTAAAGTTTTTGTTTAGCCGTTTCATTTTGGCTTGCGAACAGTTTTAATTTTGGCCGTTTTGGCTTGTGAACAGTTTGATTTTAGCCGTTTTATTTTGGCTTGTGAACAATGACCTTTTTAGTCGTTTGCTCGAGTTGTCGTGATGAACTTATCCTTACTCGTCTAGTCGTGTTACCGTTACTCTTAACCGTTTTTGGTTTATTGTCGTCATTTATATCAACGGCCCACGGCCTTTCGCGTAGTCGTTACGACGGTGGTGGACGGGTTCCCGGGGTGATCAGTCCCGGGGACGCGCGTCGTCGTTGGTCGTGATGGGATGGTTTATCTGGAGAATTGAGTGATAAAACAGGAGAGAAAATTTGCACAAGTATATCTTACTCGATATGTCGCTACGAAAAGTTCATAAGTTAAATTTGTAAATTAACTACTTAGCTAGGTTGGTCGGCTTGTCGGGCCTTCCTCTAGGAGTAGAATCTCCTTAGGTTGTCCGCGTTCCATGTTCTCGGGACTTCTTTGCCGTCAAGCCTTTCTAACTTGAATGCTCCTTTTCCCATCACTTTCTTGATTCTATAGGGGCCTTCCCAGTTCGCCGCTAGCTTGCCTTCTCCGGGGGTCGGTAGGCCGATATCATTTCGCTTCAGGACGAGGTCGTTTGGCTCGAACTCCCTCTTGAGCACTTTGGTGTTATAGCGCAGAGCCATTCTTTGTTTTAGCGCCGTTTCTGTCAAATGGGCCATTTCCCTAGCTTCATCTATCAGGTCCTTTTCTACGGTTTCCTCCACTCCTTTTAAGAGCAACCGCGGGCTTGGTTCCCCGATCTCCACGGGTATTACCGCGTCCACACCGTACGTTAGTCGGAAAGGAGTCTCCTTAGTGGAGGATTGTTCAGTTGTTCGGTAGGACCAGAGAACCGCTGCTAGTTCATCGGCCCAAGCACCTTTTTTATTGTCCAACCTCTTTTTTAGCCCTGAAAGGATAACCTTGTTGGCGGACTCCACTTGTCCGTTCGTCTGAGGGTGTTCTACCGAAGAGAACTTTTGCCTTATACCCAGGCCGTTGAGAAATTCCGTGAACTTTTTGTCAGTAAACTGTGTGCCATTATCCGAGATGACGGCTTCCGGTATCCCGAATCGCGTTATCACCTGCCTCCACATGAATTTCCTGCAATTGGACGAGGATATGCTAGCTAGTGGCTCGGCTTCTATCCATTTGGTATAGTAGTCAATTGCAACTATGAGGTATTTGACTTGCCCAGAGCCGACTGGGAAGGGCCCTAAGAGGTCGATTCCCCACTGAGAGAATGACCGGGAGGTCGTTATCAAGCTTAACTCGGATGCCGGCGCCCTGGCAAAGTTGGCGTTCTGTTGGCACTTTACGCATTTTTTGACAAACTCTTTAGAATCCGCCATCATCGACGGCCAGTAGTATCCGGCTCGGATTAGTTTCCTCGCTAGGGCTTTGCCTCCGATGTGGTGACCACAGCAGCCCTCATGGACTTCTCTGAGGACGTAGTCCGTCTGGTCGGGATGTAGGCACTTCAGCAAGGGTTGGCTGAGCCCTTTCCTGAACAGCTGTCCTTGGATGACGGCGTACTTGGCCGCTTCTCTTCTTAATTTTGCCGCATCCTTTTCATGACTAGGGAGTTTGCCGTGTTCTAGGAAGTTGGTGATGGGGTCTAGCCATGAAGAACCTAGGGTTGTCATGTGCAGTGTGATTGCTGGTTCTTTTGTCATGCCTTGGATGAGAGACCGGTTCCCTTCCCCTGGCTTTGTGCTGGCCAGCTTTGATAGGAGGTCTGCCCGTGTGTTCCTTTCTCTAGGTACGTGGTGGACTGTGACTTCTTCGAACTTTTGGCTCAAGCTTTTAACCTTTTCCAAGTACTTTTGTAGCAGGGGGTCTTTGGCCTGATAGCTACCGTTTACTTGGGAGGTGACGACTTGGGAATCGCTACATATTTCTAGTCTTCTTGCGCCGACTTCTGCCGCTAGGGTTAAGCCTCCTATAAGGGCTTCATATTCTGCCTGGTTGTTCGAGATGGGAAACTCGAATCTGACCGACTGTTCGTATACAACCCCAATCGGGCTTTCCAGGATGATCCCGGCGCCTCCGAAGGTCTGGTTGGAGGCCCCGTCCACATGGAGCTTCCACCGTGTGCCCACCTCTTCGCTTGGATCTCCCGTCACTTCTACTAGAAAATCCGCCATTGCCTGCACCTTGATGGCTTGCCGGGGTTCGTATCGTATGTCATACTGGGAGAGCTCGATGGACCAAGTCATCATTCTTCCCGCCAGATCGGGTTTTTGAAGTACTTGTCGGATCCCTTGGTCCGTTCTGACGACAACTTGGTGGCTCTGGAAGTACTGTTTTAACCTTCGAGAGGAAGTCAGGAGTGCTAAGGCTAGCTTTTCCAACTTGCTATACCTTAATTCTGCCCCTTGCAAGGCCCTGCTTATGAAATAGACTGGCTGCTGAGCTTTTCCGTCCTCCCGTACCAGAACTGCGGCCAGGGCTTCACTTGTTATGGCGAGGTACAAGTATAGTGGTTCCCCGTCTTTTGGCTTCCCGAGAACGGGTGGAGCTGCCAAGATTTCCTTGAAGTGCTGAAAGGCTTCTTCACATGCGGGCGTCCATTCGAACGCCATCCCTTTCTTCATGAGGTTAAAGAATGGCAGGGCCTTTGTTGCTGAAGCTCCGAGAAATTGGGATAATGAGGTCAACCGTCCTGCCAACCTCTGGACGTCCTTGATGCAACCCGGGCTCCTCATCTGGAGTATTGCCTGGCATTTCTCCGGGTTAGCTTCTACCCCTCTCTGAGTTATCATAAATCCCAGGAACTTGCCGGCTTCCATGGCGAAGGCGCACTTGAGGGGATTCAGCCTCATACCGTGTTGACGGAGGGAGGCGAATACACTTGCCAGGTCGTTCAAGAGGTCGTCAGGTCGTGTCGTTTTTGCCAGGATGTCGTCCACGTAGACTTCAACTGTTTTCCCTATGAGGTCGTGGAATATCCTGTTCATCAGCCTTTGATACGTTGCCCCCGCATTTTTCAATCCGAATGGCATTACCTTATAGCAGAAAGTTCCTCCTGGCATTATGAATGCCGTCTTGTCTTCGTCAGGACGGTGCATCGGTATCTGGTTGTAACCGGAGTAGGCATCCATGAAACTCAGATACCGATATCCCGCCGCGGCGTCGACGAGTGCATCTATGTTGGGGAGGGGGAAGCAATCTTTGGGGCATGCTTTGTTGAGGTCAGAATAGTCCACGCACATTCTCCACTTGCCGTTGTGTTTCCTCACCAGTACTACATTCGAGAGCCATGTCGAGTAGTCTACTTCCCGTATGAAGCCTGCTTCTAGGAGGCTGGCCGTCTGCCTGGCCACCTCCTCTGCTCTTTCCGCCGACATCTTTCTCCTCCGTTGGGCCACTGGGCGTGCCTCCGCCTTGACGGCTAGATGATGTGAGATGATTTTTGGGTCTATGCCCGGCATGTCGGCTGGGGTCCAAGCGAACAGGTCCTTGTTGGCTCTTATCATTTCGATCAAAGGCTCCTTCAACTCATGTGGGAGGTTCTTGTTAACGAATGTGAATTTTTCCACGTCGTCACCGATTCTAAACTTCTCCAGATCCCCTTCTGGTTCTGGTCTCGGCTTGTCGTCCACTCTGGCATCAAGGTCGGCTAGGAACACACCGGATGCCTCCTTGGACTTCTTTCTAAGGGAGAGGCTGGCGTTGTCACAAGCGACCGCCGTCTCGAGGTCTCCCCTTATGGTCCCTATGGATCCGTCATCGGTAACGAACTTAATGACTAGCAGCTTTGTGTTGATTATGGCTTCGAAATCGTTGATTGTTTTTCTTCCTAAGATGATGTTGTAGGCAGTGGAATCTCGGAGGATTACGAACTCCGCCATCGCCGACCTTCGGCCTTGGGCTTGCCCCACCGAGATTGGTAGGGATATTACTCCGTCCGGTTTGATGAAGTGGTCGCCCAACCCAATAACACCGTGCTGGTGACTCGTCAGGTCTGCGTCTCTTAGTCCTAGCGCGTCGAACACGTTATGGAACATGATATTTGAATCAGCTCCTGTGTCGACAAGGATTCGTTTGACGAGGCCGGTTCCCACTCTGGCCGTGATGACCATGGGGGGGTTTTCCGGGGCGTCGCTGAACCATTGGTCTTCCGGGCCGAAAGAAATGGAGGGAGGTTTCTTAGAGTTTTGCACCTGCGGGGATGAGATCGTCAGAACCTTAGCGTCTTTCTTGTGTGCTGACCGGGATTTTGGCGCGGCGTTTTTTGCCGTTACCACGTTTATCACGGTGAGGCCATGTTCTTTGTCTTCGGGTTCTTGTCGCCGCTTGGCCACATGGGCTTTGCCTTCCTCGTCTTGATCGCGATAACGTCTTCTCGGCTCCCTGATGAGGTGGGAGAACGCCGCTAGCTTTCCTTCCCTTATCGCTTGTTCTAGTGCATCCTTCAGGTCAAAACAGTCCTGTGTTTGATGGCCGTAACCCTTATGATAATCACAATAAAGGTTCTTGTTCCCTCCCGTTCGGTCCTTAAGTGGTCGGGGCTTCGGAAGAATTCCTTTCTCAGCTATTTGCTGATAGACTTCCACGATGGGGAGAGCGAGTGGAGTGTAGTTTGTAAATTTCCCAACTCGAGGGAACGGTCTAGGTGCCTTGTTTGTTGCCTCCTCCCTAACTTTTTCTTTTGCTCTTCCCTCGTTACCTTGTTGCCGAGCCTGGCTATAACCGGACTGCCGCTTATTGGCAGCCACGACTCGGCTAACTTCCTCGTCGTTTATGTACTCCTTGGCCACCGTCTGGATTTCATGCATTGTCCAAACCGGCTTCGTGGTGAGGTGTTTTCGGAAGTTCTCGTTGAGGAGGCCGTTTGTCAGACAGAGACTGGCCACCGAGTCGGTTAGGCCGTCGATTTCCAGGCATTCGTCGTTGAACCGATCTAAGTACCTCCTGGTCGGCTCTCCTTGTCTCTGGGTTATCCCTAGAAGGTTGATAGGGTGCTTGGCCTTTGCTATCCGCGTTGTAAATTGCGCCAGGAATGCACGGCTGATGTCCGAGAAATTGTAGATGGAACCTTGAGGGAGGCCGTTAAACCATCTGATCGCTGGCCCTGCTAGGGTCACCGGGAAGGCTCGGCATCTTACTTCGTCCCCCACTCCCTCTAGATTCATCCTGGCCTCGAAGGCCGTGAGGTGTTCTAGAGGGTCTTGAGTTCCGTCGTACCTCATGTCCGTTGGTTTGTCGAAGTGTTTCGGCAACCGGACCTCGAGGATAGATCGGTGGAACGGGGTGACGCCCATTATCACAGGTTGTCGTGTTCTCTCATATCTCCCTTCCCCGTCTTCGCGACCTCTCGCCGTTCGGCGGGTTAATCTGCCGCGAGAGTAGATGATCGTGTCATTTCGCCTTCTCATTATGGGTGATTCCTCCCGCGTGCTCTCCGCTTCCGTCCGGGATGCGGATGTACGCCGCGGGCGGCTTCTGTGAGAGTCT
This sequence comes from Arachis duranensis, assembly GCF_000817695.3. Taxonomy (NCBI): domain Eukaryota; kingdom Viridiplantae; phylum Streptophyta; class Magnoliopsida; order Fabales; family Fabaceae; genus Arachis; species Arachis duranensis. The sequence continues at coordinate 50,446,213 of NC_029781.3, forward strand.
TCCTCCTCACTCCCGGGAGACGGGGTATAGCTGGGATCGGTAGATCGTCCCTCTCGCTCCCGGTCGGCTAGCTGTCGTTCTAGGTTCTGGACTCTGTGGCGTAGCTCCTGCATTATTATGGCGCTATCGCCGCCCGTTCCCCCAAATGGTCGTGTTCTCGTGTGTTGTTGGGGGGGACCTCCGTCGTCCCCTTAGCGAGGCGACGGAGGCTGCCCCCTCCGCTCCGGCTGCTCGAGCTTGGTCGCCGGGACCCAGCACGACTTCCATCTAGGCAGGAAATCCCCACAGACGGCGCCAATGTTCGGTTGTCGGGTTCTGGGCAGATCGGGTAGGCTGGTGAAGGGGTGAGGACGCCTTAACTTTGGTCGCACAGGTTGCGGGTTCGCCGAGTAGCCGGGCACTTGTCCTGGAGAGAGGATGAGGGGGGATGCCACCTGCAAAGACACTCCGACGCTCAAGTCAGCGATGTGCAGGCGGGCAGAATAATGAGGTGAAAGGATATGACGTACCTCGGGAGAAGAGCCAATCTTCCCCTTATATACATGTCAGTAGTGGGCCCCCTCATGGGGTCAGGCCCATATCCTCAAGGACGCTGTCCCATAGCTACGTGTGAGCCGTACGAGACGCGTGTCCGGGTTGGTTGAAGACCGCGTGACCGGGCCGGGTGGAGCTCGGGTCGGGTTGACCCGCGGGGATCTCGGGCCAGGCCGTAACAAGTTTCTAATTAAAATCAATTTTCCCTTGTTTTAAATTGAAATTACCTTTTTTAATTCTCGCTTGGCATCTCCAAAGCATGATTTTGGTCAGACACAAAAAAGACATGATTTTTGTCATCATGGTGCTGATAGGGCGTCTTTAAAATATCTTTTGGAATTAATTTGATTTCGAGTAAAATGGATTGAATTAAATTGAAAATACATTATTATATTTGTAATTAATTATGTAAAAGAATTAATATTTTCACAGTATTTATTTAAGGATCTACTTTTAGTTAGTGCCAATGAGTTATTATATAGACAAAATAAAATTTGAATTCCCAATATTTCAATCCCCAACATTTGGTTAAGTAATTACTCAACCAAGTTAAAAAAAGAAATTGATTTGATTTAAAAATTGATATAATGATTTGATTTTACTTTTTATCCTTTATTTACTACACAATTTATTATGACCGTCAATAACTAGAGTCAGTCGGGTGTTGGCTTGCGTCGATAACTAGGGTCGGCCTACGGCAATCCGCAGTCAACAGGCTTGGTCAGTGGTTGTTCAGGGGTGGCTAAGCAGAGTAGCGCCATCGACGAGCAATGCTTGATCTCTACTACCTTTGTACCTCTTTCTTATTCCAAATTCTTATCATGAATATTAATATCTAAAGGATAAAAATGGCTTTTTATATTTTTATCAAATCAAATTATTTTAATTCCAAACAAATTTTATAAAAATTAAACGATTTGAGTTTATTTATATGTAAATTCTAAATAAATTCAATTTCTTTTTCAATCCATTCCAAACAAAAAATTTGATTTTAAAATTAAAATCAATTCTAATTTTATTGTGTTCCAAACTCTCGCATGGAGATTTCTATTTTAAAGGGAAAATGTAATATCTTAAGAGTTGGTATTTTGAGGGAAATTGTACTTGTTATTTCAGCATAAATTTTTGCAAACAATATATACACACACAAAAGGGGCTGATTTTTTTTAATATTGTAGAAAAATATGTGATATGCTTCATTATTTTTATGTGTATGAATTTTACAGTGTTAGGAAAAGGTTTTTATTTTTCAGAAGATAAAAAATGTCACCGCTATTTTCTGTGTAGCTAATATTTTTTAGGAAAAGTCTAGGGGGCCAGCAGTTTTATTGAATTTTGGCCAGCATGTAACCAGCAGAGAAAGGTGAGCCATTGGATGAAATCTCACACCAATCTCACACCATCAAATCATCATTGATGGCTAGTTGATGGCTAACAATCACAAAAATTGCTGACCCCCTAGCATTGCTCTATTTTTTAATTCATTAAATGTATAACACGACACCAATATTTTGTTAAAAAATAATTTTTTAACAAAAATTTAAATCACAACACGGCATTGCCATTTTGCATTTGATTTTTTTAATTATAATAATTGAAAACATGATTGACGTTTTATTTATTTAGCAAATTTTAAAATACAATTTGGTCAAAAAGTCACCTACATATTGTAATAAATGTGAAAAGAGTAAACTACCATTTGTACTCACGGAAGTTGAAAACGCTGACATATCAACCCATAGAAAAAAGAAATTACTATTTGTACCCATAAAAAATAGTTTTTGCAAACAAAATTATCCAAACCCTAAAAAATTAAATAAAATTCCTAAACTACCCTTCTTTCCACCACTATCATCTCCTCCCTTCTTTTTCTCTCTCTCTCTCTCTCTCTCTCTCTTTCTCTCTCAATTTTCTCAGCCACCCAATTTCAACATCAACCACATACCACCGTATCACCCTCCTCATCACTGTTCACCCCCTTATCCGCCAGCAACGTCGCAGACCTACGCTGAGCCCAGGAGCACCGCGCCAGCTTCTCCTCGCTACCATCACCATCGGCCTCGAACCAGAGCCTACTGCGTCAGAGATCCTCCTCTTCACGCTACCTTATCACCGCCATAGCCAACCCTCTTCACCTCTTTCCGCATCGTAGAACCACCATCGTCGTTGCCTGATCGCTACCGTTGTTATATCTACCTCTCCCCTGATTTCCTTTTGCTTCGTTCTTCATTACAGGTTCATGAACCAACCCATTTTTTGCAGGCTCCGATGGTGTCTCCCCGCATGTGGAGCATTAGGCCTTCACCCTTGAAGAGGACGACACCATAATCAGAGCTCATGCTCGGTTCGCGGATGAGACATTTTTTGGCGAGTCGCGGTAGCGGAGAGTGATTAATAGCGCGAATGCGCCGCTGAGGGATTCGGAGTAGAGGAAGGAAGGAAGAGAAGGATCGAAGAGAGAGCGGAATTCGTCAAAGAAGGCAATGCAGTCGTCGACGACGGGGTTGATGTCAGGGATGTGGGCGATGAGGTCGTCGGAGAAGCCGTGGCCCTAATGGTCAATGGCGCAGGTAGCGAATCCGGCCTTGACGAAGTAGATGGCGGTGAGCTGGAGGAACCAGCTGGATTCGCCGGTAAATCCGTGAACAAGGGCGAGGATTTCGATGACGGTTGCGGGGGGTAGCGGGAGCCACCATTGAGTGAAGAGCTTGAGGGATAGTGGTGGGTGAAGGGGGTGGTGGTAGAATTTGAGATTAGAAAGGAAAAGAGGGGTGGTGGCTGGGTGAAGAGGGTTAGGATTAGAAAGGTGATTGGGTGAAGGAGGTGGTGTGGTGGTGAAGATAAGGGTAATTTTGGAATTTTAGGTAATTTTTTAGTGTTTGGATATTTTTGTTGTGCGGAACCCATATTTCATGAGTACAAATAGTAATTTTCTTTTTCTGTGGGTGGATATGTCAGCGTTTTCAACTTTCGTGGGCACAAATGGTAGTTTACTCAATGTGAAAATATAAGCAACGTTTTGTGCTAGAACAAATAAAAAATTATAAAATTAACTATAAAAGAAGTAATAGTATTATGTCCGGGAACGTATTCAAAAGAGAATTGAAGTGGAGTGTTTTTCATGTTGAATATGTGTAATGAGTGTAAAAGATGAAGAGTTATGTTAGTTTAAAAATATATTATAATGGTTAGATTTTGTCTCATACACATGAGGGTGTTAGTTTTTATGTGAAAACTCATGTTTTATTGTTGTTTCTCTTTCAATAACATATAAAAGACTTAAGAGTGTAATTTCTCGAAATATAGATCATCAAGTGTTAAAGGGAGTAACAAATATTTTGTATAGACACCTGTGCTAGTATTTAGTAGTTTCTTTCAATTTTAAATAAGGCATGTGACTGATGAAGCTATTACAAAAGGAACGTTTTCGACCTACCATTTATCTAGAGCATAAGCTTCACTTTTTGAATTGTATGTTAAGTTCGAGGAAATCGATAATGATAATTTTTTGGAACCCAATATAGATTGGACGGGTTATAATACTGAAAGCAATGAAGAGTTTGAAGGTAATTATGAAATTATTGGTCTTGGTAAAAATGTGATGAAGAGTTTGAAGGTAATTATAAAATTATTAGTCTTGCTAAAAATGTGGAGAAAGATGTGGCAAATATTACAAATGCACTAGCGAACTAACAACCATCTGAAGAGTCATGTTTATGCATATTTTGAATCTTGATGACATGCATGCATTGAAATTTTCAGAATACGTCAATACATGTAATTTTGCTATTGTTCTTGTTGTTACCATGACAGTAACAATGATGATGATGATAATGATAGAATAGTATTTAGATTTATTTTGTTTTATTATTGGTGCAGTCCTTGCTGTTGTCGTAGACGGTCATCGAAATAGAATTTAACACTAAAAAAATTGTTATTGCGATAGTAGTTAAAGAATATATCATTCGAAAAAGTATCGATTACAGAATGTATGAATCGGAATCGACGATATTCTACACTAAATAACTAAATATATAAATTAATAATAAATTAGAGTTAATAATATTAACTCTGTTTTAGGTAACTAAAAATATAAATTAATAATTATTGAAACTTCTAATGTTTAATGTAAAATAAATAAAATTTCTAAAAAGTAAATACTAATCATGAATAACAATCATCAAAAGCTAATATATTTTAATAAAATTTTAACATAAAAACTAAATCAATAAAAAATACAACAACTATTAAATAAATAATTCTGTTTCTGAAAATAATTATTTTAAATAAAATCAAAATTATTAAAAATATGTATTAACAATTAATTAATAATATATACTAACAGTAATTAACTAAC
>NC_029781.3:50451340-50454766 GCF_000817695.3 Arachis duranensis
CAGTAATTAACTAACATCAATACTAATATTATTACTGTAGTTACAACAACAAATTATATTCTTTAACTAGTACTAATAAATTAATAACAATTTTATTTAGTGCTGATCAACAATAAAATAATATTAATAAATTTAAACTGTTTCTTTTTTCACTAGTAGGATAAAAAAGTTTATTTAAGCAATACATGTTAGGGGTAAGTAACTTTTGTGATTTGTAGTCATTAAGTAGTCATCAATGATATTTTTAATGGTGTGAAATTTTATCCAGTAATGTGAGATTACTCACTTTTCTTTTACTGATTATATGCTGGTCAGAATTTAATAAAGTTGCTGGCCCCTAAACTTTTCCTAAACAATATATAAAATACTTACTTGTGTGGTTTATTTAATGGTGGGTCTCCTTTTTCTTTTTACAAATTAATGTGTTCCCTGCTGTTTTGTGCTGTTTTGTTTAGGTAGGGTGTTCATGGATCGGATTTGATCTGCATATTTGCAGTAGTTATTTGAATTTGATCCGAAAATATTAGATATAGATCTGATCTGCAAGGCTATCGGATCGGATTCGCATACTTATAGGATCAGATTGTGGATTTTATGTAGGTATCCGTATATTTGATCCACATATCTGCGGATCTACAAAAATAAATAAATAAATAAATAAATATTCTTCTTATGTTTTATTTCAACTAATAATTATCATATATGTTGTATTATTTAAATTTTATTATTTAAGAAAAATATGTTTAATATTATTTTAAGAGTAAATATATTTAAAAGAGTAAAAAAAATTTATTAATATTTTTAATAAAAATAAACTTTTAAAAATATTTTTTTGTTTTGCAGATATATCTGATATCCGATTCAATCCACAAATGTGTGAATCGTCGGATCGAATCCAAACTTAAAAACTACCCCTAAACAAAGCTGGAGTGAGACTTTCTTAATTTGTGAAAGTGATAAGCCAATCGAAGAAGAAAAGATGAGAGAAGAGATGGATTGACTTTTGGTAAAAATAGAGTGGGAGAGAGTTCGTCCACATGTTGCATATGCAACACGAAATGTCAGTGATGGTTTTTGTGCTTGTCCACATGTTGCATATACAACACGAAATGTCAGTAATGGTTTTTGTTTAACGGTGCATCGCGGAATTCCATCCTCCTGTAGCTGCCAATTACAATGATGTAATACATGATTGCTCAACAATTTTTGTGAGATATACCACTAACAGTCTAATATTGGAAAAAAAAGGTTCACAAAGGAAGGGAGAAGATAAACCTAGAGTCAGAATATTCAAAAGATCACGGATGTATAATGAACGTATGCGTGGATATCGATTCATATCTTTCAGTTCGGTAGGTCGTAGTAACGGACGGGTCGGATTGTTCCCTTGTGAGTTGGTGGGGATGAGCTGGGATCTGGATCGGGCGCGCGGGTAGGCGAGGTCACGAGCTCTTTGAGTAGTGAAAAGGTGGGGGTGTCACCTGCAAAGACACTCCAATGTCCAAGTGATGATTGGATTTTTGACGGTTTAGAATTTCACTAATGAAATCTCGTTGAAGTATAGTCTCTAAACCAATCACTAATCCTCTCATACAAAAATTCGTTTGTCACAAGTACAAACCCCTAAAATCTATAAACCGAAGTATTTAAACCTCGGGTCGTTCTCCCTAGGAATTACAATAAAGTGTCTTGTTATTGGTTAGAAATGTGTTTTGGGGTTTTGAATAAGAAGCATGAAAAATAAATGGCAATGAAAATAAACTAACAACTATAAAAGGCTCTTGGCAAGGTATGAGAATTAGAAGTCCTATCCTAGTTATCCTTCTCAATTGTGATGAGAATTGTTCATTGCTACCACTTAGTTAACTCTTACTAAATAAAGGAAAGTTAAGTGGATGAATTGACTTGAGCCACAAGTTCTAGCCAACTCCCAAGGAAAGACTAGCTTTAGTGCACTCCAAACCAATTAGCAATCTCTCCAATTATCAATCAACTAAGGAATTAGATAACTCAAGTGTCACTAATTACTCTACCTAGGCCAAGAGGAACAAAATCTAACTAATGGCTATAAGAGACATTTCATCAAACACATAAAAGGCACAAAAGGAAAACATAGTAAATCAACAACAAGAATAGAATCTAACAACCATTATTGCAAAGAATTAACAACAATAATCAAGGAAATCACAATTATCATGAATTACCTCAAATTGCATTATTGAAAGAAAACAAAGGAACAACAATCTATCCCAAACAAAATGAAGAATTACAATTATTAAAGCACATAACTAGAAAGAGGAAGAGAAGAAGATTAAGAATTGACAAATGAAAAGTGAATCAAAGCATGAATTAAACCTAGATCTAAGAGAGAGATTAACCTAAACCTAATCCTAATTCTAGAGAGAAGTGAGAGCTTCTCTCTCTAAAACCAACTCTAAAACTAAACTATTGGTAACTAACTTCTCATCATCATGTCTTCCCCTTAAACCTTCATCCTTTTATTCCTTTCTCCTAGCAATTGGCGCAAAAAATGGGTTCAGAAACTGGTGGACGAATTGTGATCACTATTCTTTGATGTGCATTCACTGTAAAATTGTGGAATTTAGGTATTTGGCACGAGTGGACACAACTCCGTTCAACTGACCAGCAAGTGTACTGGGTCGTCCAAGTAATAAACCTTACGCGAGTAAGGGTCGATCCCACAGAGATTGTTGGTATGAAGCAAGCTATGGTCACCTTGTAAATCTCAGTCAGGCAGATTAAAATGGTTTATGGGTTTCGAAAATAAAGATAAAAGAATAGATTAAATAAAAGGATAGAAGACTTATGCAGATTCATTGGTGGGAATTTCAGGTAAGCGGATGGAGATGCTGCATGGCTCAAGGACGCCTGCTCTCCTACTGCTTCTACTCAATCCTTCTTACTCCTTTCCATGGCAAGCTTTGTATAGGGGTTCACCATCAGCTGTGGCTACTTTCAATCCTCTCGGGAAAATGATCCTATGCGGTTGTCAGTCGCACGGCTAATCGTCTGGAGGCATCACCCATGGTTGATGGCTACATCCCATCCTCGCAGTGAAAACTAATGCTCACGCACTCTGTCACAGTACGGCTAATCACCGGTTGGTTCCCGCTCCTACTGGAATAGAATCCCTTGATTCTTTTGCGTCTGTCACTAACGCCCAGCAGGTTGCAAGTTTGAAGCACGTCACAGTCATTCATTACCGGAATCCTACTCGGAATACCACAGACAAGGTGAGACTTTCCGGATCCTCATAAATGCCGCCATCTATCTAGCTTATACCACAAAGATTCTGTTGGGGAATCTAAGAGATACACATACAAGCTCTGTTGCATGTAGAACGTAAATGGTTGTCAATCACGCACGTTCATAAGTGAGAATGATAATGAGGGTAATCTAACTCAT
>NC_029781.3:50458120-50458591 GCF_000817695.3 Arachis duranensis
GGGTATAGGTTCGGCCATTTTGGGTGGGAATGGGTGGGAAAGTGAATTTGAATTTTATGAAGGTAGGTGGGGTTTATGGGGAAGAGGAGGGTGATGTGAATGGTGAATGGGGTATTCAAATCACAAAAATAGGATTAGGAGGTAAGGTGGGAATATGGTAGGTGGGGATCCTGTGGGGTCCACAGATCCTGAGGTTAAAAGAAATACCATTCCTTCACCATATAGGCATGTAAATTGCCTCCATGCATCATTCTGGCGTTCAAATGCCCATTGGTGCATGTTCTGGGCGTTGAACGCCCATGTAATGCATGTTTCTGGCGTTGAACGCCAGTTTCATGCTTGTTTCTGGCGTTCAGCGCCAGATTGTCCTCTGTATGCACATCCTGGCATTAAACGCCAGGTTGTTGCTTGTTTCTGGCGTTCAGCGCCAGAATGGTGCTCTGTTCTGGCGTTGAACGCCGGCCAGATGCA
>NC_029781.3:50458726-50459189 GCF_000817695.3 Arachis duranensis
TGAACTGAGAGAAGCTCTTCATGCTTACTCTCTTTTGTCACAGAGGGATGGCCATGTGCCTTAAACACAAGGTAGTCCCCATTCAATTGAAGGACTAACTCACCTCTATTGACATCTATCACAGCTTCTACTGTGGCTAGGAAAGGTCTTCCTAGGATGATGCATTCATCATCTTCCTTCCTAGTGTCTAGGATTATGAAATCAGCAGGGATGTAAAGGCCTTCAACCTTTACTAAAACGTCCTCTACTATTCCATAAGCTTGTCTTATTGACTTATCTGCCAATTGTAATGAGAACAAGGTAGGTTGTACCTCAATGATCCCTAGCTTCTCCATTACAGAGAGTGGCATCAAATTTATCCCTGACCCAAGATCACATAGAACTTTTTCAAAGCTCATGGTGCCAATGGTGCAAGGTATTAAGAACTTGCCAGGATCTTGTTTCTTTTGAGGTAGAGTTTTCT
>NC_029781.3:50459289-50460267 GCF_000817695.3 Arachis duranensis
ATCCCTAAAAGTAGCTTAAACTTACTAAAAACTACCTAAAAACAATGCCAAAAAGCGTATAAATTATCCGCTCATCAGAAACCCTCTCAAATCGCCAGGCACGTGTTGCATTAATGAAGTCATGTGCCACCATCGGCGCGTGCGCGCACGGTACGCGTGCGCGTCCCTGGCCGATTCTGCAATGTGCGCGCGAGCGCCTTGTGCGCGTGCGCGTGCTTGGCCGAGATCAATTCTCTTGTCTTTTGTGCTTCTCTCCAATTGCATGATTCCTTCCTTGCTCCTTTGATCCATGCCTAGCCTATTTCAATCCTGGAATTACTAGCAAACACATCAAGGCATCTTATGGAATCAAGGAAAAATTAGAATTTATCAAAATAAAGCTTAAAAAGCATGTTTTTACACTTAAGCATGAATATGGGAGAGATAACAAAACCATGCTATTTCATAGGCTAAATGTGATAAAAGGTTATCAAAATGCTCTAAATTCAATACAAGATAAACCCTAAAAATGGGGTTTATCACCAAGTCAGAAGTGAGCAGGTGGATTTTGGAGGAAAGGGTGTGATGACGTACCTTGGGGGAGGGGTAGGACCCTCCCCATATATACCCTGTTAGTAGGGCGGGTCCCACAGGAGAGGTCTCCTTCTAGGAAGCTTCCTCTCCTAACTATCATGTGGTTGGCAGCAGGGGTGCAGGTGCCCGGGTCGCTGCCCAGATGCGGGGCGGCCTCTCGGGTCGGGTCGTCCCGTGTGCAGGACCGGGTCAGCATGTGGTGCGCGAAATTGTGAACAATACTTTTTCACAACTCTCATAATCCCCGGTCATGAACCCCAAAAACTTGGTAGTTCAGTACCATGGCAGTACACAACTTCGCACAACTAACCAGCAAGTGCACTGGGTCGTCCAAGTAATAAACCTTACGCGAGTAAGGGTCGATCCCACGGAGATTGTTAGTATTGAAGCAAGCTATGGTCATCT
>NC_029781.3:50461269-50463832 GCF_000817695.3 Arachis duranensis
CAGTCCTTTTTGGTCTCTGAATCAGATTTTTGCTCAGGTCCCTCAATTTCAGCCAGAAAATACCTGAAATCACAGAAAAACACACAAACTCATAGTAAAGTCCAGAAAAGTGAATTTTAACTAAAAACTAATAAAAATATACTAAAAACTAACTAGATCATACCAAAAACATACTAAAAACAATGCCAAAAAGCATACAAATTATCCGCTCATCAGCATGCCAGCTGGGCTGGGCTGTAACAGTGCCCCCAACGCGCTAGCTATGGCCGTGAGCGCCGTTGTTGGCGCGTTCTGTTCCCTTCTGCGTGTTGTCACTTTGTCGGTCCCCGCGGCCAAAACGCTCCTCTCGTGCGCGTGTGGGCTTCGTCGCTTTCAAGGAAGCGCTATTTCTCGCCTTGTTTTTTGAGCTAGGCATTTAATGCTCATTATGGGTTATTTAAAACTTGCGTGAAATGACCATGTTACCCCTACCTTTCGCGCTTCTTGAATTATTTACAGTTCAATTTCTTTTCTGCCTCACACTTTGCTTTTCGAGTCCACAACCGCTTCTTCTTCCTCTCTGTCTCCCATTTTCTCATTCTTCTGCATTTTCCCTTTTTCACTTTCAAAATTCCTTGCTGTGATACCTGAGTGCTGACGCATTTGCTTCTTCTTGTTTTCTTTCGAATCAGTACAATCATCCTGGTAATCATCCTGTGGCCTTACTTTACTGTTCATGCCTCTGCATGCATGTTGTCTCTCTGATTGATTTGCATGTTGGATAACATTAGCGTTAAGTAGGCGTATTAGGGGGGTTACCATTCCAGTACATTAGTTTTTAGGATTCATTTAAGATTTGCTAGGAGTTGCTTTGGTGTTTTTTGAGCTAGGCATTTAATGCTCATTATGGGTTATTTAAAACTTGCGTGAAATGACCATGTTACCCCTACCTTTCGCGCTTCTTGAATTATTTACAGTTCAATTTCTTTTCTGCCTCACACTTTGCTTTTCGAGTCCACAACCGCTTCTTCTTCCTCTCTGTCTCCCATTTTCTCATTCTTCTGCATTTTCCCTTTTTCACTTTCAAAATTCCTTGCTGTGATACCTGAGTGCTGACGCATTTGCTTCTTCTTGTTTTCTTTCGAATCAGTACAATCATCCTGGTAATCATCCTGTGGCCTTACTTTACTGTTCATGCCTCTGCATGCATGTTGTCTCTCTGATTGATTTGCATGTTGGATAACATTAGCGTTAAGTAGGCGTATTAGGGGGGTTACCATTCCAGTACATTAGTTTTTAGGATTCATTTAAGATTTGCTAGGAGTTGCTTTGGCCATGCTTGGTTGTAGTCATTGAATAGGCAAGATGTAGTTTTTGGGCCAGTTCCGAACTCCCGATCTCGTAGACTAACTGAGTGGTACCCCCACTGTAGGTATGGCCCAATGCCCTGTTACACGGGTTCCTGTCGCAAGAGTGGCTTACAACTGGTACGCTTGGGTAACTTCGGACGTGAAAGACTCCCCTAACCAAATGGCCGAATAGGAGCTCGCAGAGTTCCGACAAGCCTAGTACTTATGTGGCGGAACCGACGAGGAAGCCAACTATGTGGTCTACGTCCCCGCTGCTCATGAGCGGATATATGAACTCAACCTACACTCCCCGCGGATTACCGATTGAATTTGGTTCTATAAGGCAACGTTTACCCAATTGGGGGTTGGTATCCCCTTCTCCCCCTTTCAGATGACGCTGCTCAATAGATGTAACGTAGCGCTGTCCCAATTGCATCCGAACAGTTGGGCTTCCATCTGCTGTTTCGAGATGGTGTGTGAGTATCTAGACCTGCTGGTCTATGTGGAGGTGATGGATTCATAGGACATTCATAACTTTAAGGCATATACACTAAGACACTAATGATCACAAGACACAAACATGGACAAACATAAGCATAAAATTCGAAAAAAACAGAAGAATAAAGAACAAGGAAATCAAAGAACGGGTCCACCTTAGTGATGGCGGCTCTTTCTTGCTCTTGAAGATCCTATGGAGTGCTTGAGCTCTTCAATGTCTCTTCCTTGTCTTTGTTGCTCCTCCCTCATGATCCTTTGATCTTCTCTAATCTCATGAAGGATGATGGAGTGTTCTTGATGCTCCACCCTTAGTTGTCCCATGTTGGAACTCAATTCTCCTAGGGAGGTATTTAATTGCTCCCAATAGTTTTATGGAGGAAAGTGCATCCCTTGAGGAATCTCAGGGATCTCATGATGAGTGGGATCTCTTGTGTGCTCCATCCTCTTCTTAGTGATGGGCTTGTCCTCCTCAATGGGGGTGTCTCCTTCTATGTCAACTCCAACTGAATAATAGAGCTGACAAATAAGATGAGGAAAGGCTAACCTTGCTAAGGTAGAGGACTTGTCCACCACCTTATAAAGTTCTTGGGCTATAACCTCATGAACTTCTACTTCCTCTCCACTCATGATGCTATGAATCATGATAGCCCGGTCTATAATAACTTCGGACCGGTTGCTAGTCGGAATGATTGAGCGTTGGATAAACTCTAACCATCCTCTAGCCACGGGCTTGAGGT
>NC_029781.3:50464082-50464953 GCF_000817695.3 Arachis duranensis
TGACTCGGAGGTGGAAGCTTTTGCCTTCCCTTTCCTCTTTCTAGAGGTTTCTCCGGCCTTGGATGCCATAATGGTTATGGATAAACTAAAAGCAATGCTTTTACCACACCAAACTTAAAATGTTTGCTCGTCCTCGAGCAAAAGAAGAAAGAAGAGAGTAGAAGAAGAAGAAATGAGGAAGAGGGAGATGGTGGTGTGTTCGGCCAAAGAGGGGGAGAAGTGGTGTTTAGGTTGTGTGAAATGAAGGGTTGAAGAAGGGTATATATAGGAGAGAGGGGGGTAATGGTTCGGCCATTATGGGTGGGTTTGGGAGGGAAAGTGGTTTGAATTTGAAGGGTGAGGTTGGTGGGGATTAATGAAGGATGGATGTGAGTGGTGAAGAGAAAGATGGGATTTGATAGGTGAAGGGTTTTTGGGGAAGAGGTGTTGAGGTGATTGGTGAATGGGGGAAGAAGAGAGAGTGATGGTGGGGTAGAGGTAGGGATCCTGTGGGGTCCACAGATTCTGTGGTGTCAAGGAAAAGTCATCCCTGCACCAAATGGCATCAAAATACACGTTTTGAGCCATTTCTGGCGTTAAACGCCGGGCTGGTGCCCATTCCTGGCGTTTAACGCCAGGTTCTTGCCCTTTCCTGGCGTTTAACGCCAGTCTGGTGCCCCTTTCTGGCGTTAAACGCCCAGAATGGTGCCAGACTGGGCGTTAAACGCCAACTGCTAGGCTTACTGGCGTTTGAACGCCAGCAGCATCTTCCTCCAGGGTGTGCTGTTTTTCTTCCTGTTTTTCATTCTGTTTTTGCTTTTTCAGTTAATTTTGTGACTTCCCATGATCATCAACCTACAAAAAAGATAAAATAACAAAAGAAAATAATTAA
>NC_029781.3:50465129-50465830 GCF_000817695.3 Arachis duranensis
TTCTCCATTACAGAGAGGGGCATGAGGTTTACACTTGACCCTAAGTCACTCAGGGCCTTCTTGAAGGTCATGGTGCCTATGGTACAAGGTATAGAAAACTTCCCAGGATCCTGCCTCTTTTGAGGTAGTTTCTGCCTAGACAAGTCATTCAGTTCTTTGGTGAGCAAAGGGGATTCATCCTCCCATGTCTCATTTCCAAATAACTTGTCATTTAGCTTCATGATTGCTCCAAGGTATTTAGCAACTTGCTCCTCAGTGACATACTCATCCTCTTCAGAGGAGGAATACTCATCAGAGCTCATGAATGGAAGAAGTAAGTCCAATGGAATCTCTATGGTCTCATTTTGGGCCTCAGATTCCCATGGTTCCTCATTGGGGAACTCATTGGAGGCCAGTGGACGCCCAGTGAGGCCTTCCTCAGTGGCGTTTACTGCCTCTCCTCCCTCCCAGGATTCGGCCAAGTTGATGGCTTTGCACTCTCCTTTTGGATTTTCTTCTGTATTGCTTGGGAGAGTACTTGGAGGGAGTTCAGTAATTTTCTTGCTCAGCTGACCCACTTGTCCTTCCAAATTCCTAATGGAGGACCTACTTTCAGTCATGAAACTTTGAGTTGTTTTGATCAGATCAGAGACCATGGTTGCTAAGTCAGAGGTATTCTGCTTAGAACTCTCTGTCTGTTGCTGAGAAGATGATGGAAAAGG
>NC_029781.3:50465908-50466295 GCF_000817695.3 Arachis duranensis
AACCTTGTTGAGGTCTCTGTTGATCCTTCCATGAGAGATTTGGATGATTTCTCCATGAAGGATTGTAGGTGTTTCCATAGGGTTCTCCTATGTAATTCACCTCTTCCATTGAAGGGTTCTCAGGATCATAGACTTCTTCCTCAGATGAAGCCTCTTTAGTACCGCTTGGTGCATTTTGCATTCCAGACAGACTTTGAGAAATCATATTGACTTGTTGAGTCAATATTTTATTCTGAGCCAATATGGCATTCAGAGTATCAATCTCAAGAACTCCTTTCTTCTGACTAGTCCCAATGTTCACAGGATTTCTTTCAGAAGTGTACATGAATTGGTTATTAGCAACCATTTCAATCAGTTCTTGAGCTTCAGTAGGCGTCTTCTTCAGAT
>NC_029781.3:50468351-50469085 GCF_000817695.3 Arachis duranensis
AGTTTGTATACTACTGACACTAACAGGATGAAAATGCATATGAGACACACAAAACTATCAAGTCAAATTGAATTCAAAGATCAAAGCAAGTAAATCATCAAGAACATCTTGAAGATCACTTAGACACATGAATGCATGCAATTGACACCAAACTTATGATGAGACACTAGACTCAAACAAGAAATATTTTTGGATTTTATGATTTTGAAAAATTTTTTTTTGTGTTTTTCGAAAATTAAATGGAAAAAGATATCAAAATTCTCAATGAGAATTCCAGGAATGAGTGCAATGCTAGTCTAAGACTCCGGTCCAGGAATTAGACATGGCTTCACAGCCAGCCAAGCTTTCAAAGAAAGCTTCGGTCCAAAACACTAGACATGGCCAGAGGCCAGCCAAGCCTTAGCAGATCACTGCTCCAAAAGCAAGATTGATAAGAAATCAACAAGCTTTTGTGGTGATAAGTTGAAATCTCGGTCCAATGAGATTAGACATGGCTTCTCAGCCAGCCAGATTTCAACAAATCATCATGAAACTCTAGAATTCATCTTCAAGAATTTCGAAAAAAATAAATACCTAATCTAAGCAACAAGATGAACCGTCAGTTGTCCAAACTTGAACAATCCTGGGCAATAACGCCAAAAATTTGGTGTTGTTGCCGGATCTTGGCACTGATGTTACCAAAAGCTTGCTCAAAACTTGAACAATCCCCGGCAACGGCGCCAAAAACTTGGTGT
>NC_029781.3:50470334-50486805 GCF_000817695.3 Arachis duranensis
CAGTCCTTTTTGGTCTCTGAATCAGATTTTTGCTCAGGTCCCTCAATTTCAGCCAGAAAATACCTGAAATCACAGAAAAACACACAAACTCATAGTAAAGTCCAGAAAAGTGAATTTTAACTAAAAACTAATAAAAATATACTAAAAACTAACTAGATCATACCAAAAACATACTAAAAACAATGCCAAAAAGCATACAAATTATCCGCTCATCAGCATGCCAGCTGGGCTGGGCTGTAACAGTGCCCCCAACGCGCTAGCTATGGCCGTGAGCGCCGTTGTTGGCGCGTTCTGTTCCCTTCTGCGTGTTGTCACTTTGTCGGTCCCCGCGGCCAAAACGCTCCTCTCGTGCGCGTGTGGGCTTCGTCGCTTTCAAGGAAGCGCTATTTCTCGCCTTGTTTTTTGAGCTAGGCATTTAATGCTCATTATGGGTTATTTAAAACTTGCGTGAAATGACCATGTTACCCCTACCTTTCGCGCTTCTTGAATTATTTACAGTTCAATTTCTTTTCTGCCTCACACTTTGCTTTTCGAGTCCACAACCGCTTCTTCTTCCTCTCTGTCTCCCATTTTCTCATTCTTCTGCATTTTCCCTTTTTCACTTTCAAAATTCCTTGCTGTGATACCTGAGTGCTGACGCATTTGCTTCTTCTTGTTTTCTTTCGAATCAGTACAATCATCCTGGTAATCATCCTGTGGCCTTACTTTACTGTTCATGCCTCTGCATGCATGTTGTCTCTCTGATTGATTTGCATGTTGGATAACATTAGCGTTAAGTAGGCGTATTAGGGGGGTTACCATTCCAGTACATTAGTTTTTAGGATTCATTTAAGATTTGCTAGGAGTTGCTTTGGTCATGCTTGGTTGTAGTCATTGAATAGGCAAGATGTAGTTTTTGGGCCAGTTCCGAACTCCCGATCTCGTAGACTAACTGAGTGGTACCCCCACTGTAGGTATGGCCCAATGCCCTGTTACACGGGTTCCTGTCGCAAGAGTGGCTTACAACTGGTACGCTTGGGTAACTTCGGACGTGAAAGACTCCCCTAACCAAATGGCCGAATAGGAGCTCGCAGAGTTCCGACAAGCCTAGTACTTATGTGGCGGAACCGACGAGGAAGCCAACTATGTGGTCTACGTCCCCGCTGCTCATGAGCGGATATATGAACTCAACCTACACTCCCCGCGGATTACCGATTGAATTTGGTTCTATAAGGCAACGTTTACCCAATTGGGGGTTGGTATCCCCTTCTCCCCCTTTCAGATGGCGCTGCTCAATAGATGTAACGTAGCGCTGTCCCAATTGCATCCGAACAGTTGGGCTTCCATCTGCTGTTTCGAGATGGTGTGTGAGTATCTAGACCTGCTGGTCTATGTGGAGGTTTTCCTTTATCTCTTTACCCTGACGAACCCTTCCAAGGAAGGGAAGGCCAAAAAGGGGTTTATGTCGTTCCGGTCTGCTCAAGGTCGGAGGATCTTTGGCTTGTTCGAGGATTCATACCATGGATCCAAGGACAAATATTTTAAGGTTCGTCTTGCTAAAGGTCGGCATCCATTTTGGCTGACGTTGGAAGGGGAAAGGCACATCCTGACCTACTGGAGTTTCAGGGCGGGGGCCAACGCCTTCAATAAGGTCACTTACAAGGAGTTGCCTCCCAAAAATAAGAGAGTTGTCGACGTGTTGTTAGCCGTCTTTTCAAAAAATCATGTAACCCCCAGCTCCTCATGGGTGATCAGGACGTCGCTAGAAACTACATTTGTGAGTGGTTTTAACTTGGGTTTCTTGAACTACTATTTTTATTCGCTTTCCCGATTTCACGACTAACGGGTCTTGTTGTTTTGTTATAGTAGGAATGTCTACCAAGGTGACAGAACTTGATGCCTTATTCAACACGTTCCTTGGTGGTGATAGTGACGACGAACACCAGGAGGTGACTCCCAAAAATAATAAGAATCAGAAGGCGCCTCCCCATAACGCCGCTGATGTGCTCCCTCATAATACTGTTGATGCCCAGACTCCGTCCCAAGCCTCCCAAGGTAAAATGATCGGGACAAGCGCTGGCTCGGGTCCTCGGCCTGAACCCGAGGAAGAGGAGGTGATTGTCGTGGCCAACCTGAAGAAGAGGAAACCATCTGCCAGCCTCGAAGGAGCTCTTACGGTGATGGAGAAAAACTTCGATGCCGGAAACTTCATTGATTCCCAATTGCTTCCCGGCACGGAGGACTTCTTCCATGGTGGGGATCTCTCCTCACAAGCAAGGTGGATGTATCGTACCTTGCTCCGGGGAGCCTCCATAGCGAGAAAAGTGGAATTAGCTTTGGCGGGGATGCAATCCTTGCAGAACAAGCTTGAGTCTTCTGTCCAGGCAAATAACAAATACAAAGTTGAAGTAGAATCGCTTCGGCAACAGTTAGCCAGCGCAGAGCAGATGGCCAAGGCTGCCGAAGAAAAGGCCACGATTGCTGAGGAGAAAGTGAAGACTTCCGATGTTGCGATTTCCTGTCTGACCAAGCGAGAGCTCACTTTGGAGGGTCAGGTCAAGGTAGCTCAAGGTCGGTAGCCGGGTTAGAGAAAGAGCGTGACGAGGCCGCTTTATTGGCCAAGACTGCCTAGGTTGAAGCTGCTGATTTAAAAAAGAAGTATAAAGAAACTGTGAAGCAGGGTAAAAACCCCATCTTGATGACCGAGGAAGCCCTTAAAGCCCAAGTGAAGGTGGTAGCTCCTGAATTCGATACGTCGGCTATTAGGGATGGTAAGATTGTTGATTTGCTTAGGAAGTAAGCTTTGTAACCTTGTGAATTTTTTAAGGTCTTTATGGTTTTGTGAACTTTGTACCTTTTGGGTTGATGTTGTGAACGTTGGCCGTTTGGTCGGCTTTTATTTGGTGACTTCCTTTATATTTTGTCACCGTTTTGTTGGTATTGTCTTACTTGCTTATTTACCATTATGTTGGTAACTGTCGTAGCTAGGTCGTGGCTTTTACTGTTGTTATGGCCACTCATTATGATGTGTTGCTCTTGTTGGTCTCCCGGGGTGATCAGTCCTGGGCTACCGCGTTACCGTAATGTTTATTCGATATAACAAACTTGTTATCAATATAGAATGTAAAATGGAAGAAAAAGTTCAATCAAGAAGTGAATACTATTCGCTAATTAGTTAGGCATAAGTAATAACAAAGGATTGACAAAGGTAGAAGATTCATCATAGGATAATGCGGATCTTACTGAGCCTGGCAGGCCGTGTAGTCGGTGTGCTCGGTCTAGGAATAAAATCTTCTTAAGTTACTCGCGTTCCATATTCTCGGGACTTCTTTGCCATCCTGTCGTTCTAACTTGTAGGCGCCCTTTCCGATTACCTCTTTTATCCTATATGGGATTTCCCAATTGGATGCCAACTTTCCTTCTCCTGGCGTCGGTGGACCGATATTGTTACGCTGTAAAACCAGTTCATTCTACTCAAATTTCCTTTTGAGTACTTTGGCATTGTAGCATAGAGCCATTCTTTGTTTCAGGGCCGCTTCCGACAAGTTGGCTACCTCCCTAGCCTTGTCTACTAGGTCTTTTTTCATGGCTTCCTCGACTCCCCCCAAGATCAGTTGCGGGCTCAGCTCACCGATCTCCACAGGTATTATCGCATCTACCCCGTAAATAAGGCGAAAAGGAGTCTCCCCGGTAGATGATTGCTGGGTTGTGCGGTAGGACCAGAGGACCGAGGCCAACTCGTCTGCCCACGCCCCTATCTTGTGGTTAAGTCGTTTTTTGAGGCCTTGCAAGATGACTTTGTTAGCGGCCTCGACTTGGCCGTTAGTCTCGGAGTGTTCAACTGACGAGAACCTTTGCTTAATGCCCAAGCCGGCCAGGAATTCTCCAAACTTTTTGTCAGCAAACTGGGTGCCGTTATCCGAGACGACGACCTCTGGGATACCAAATCTGGTTATCACTTGCTCCATATCAACTTTCGGCAGTTGGCCGATGATATGCTGGCTAGTGGCTCGGCCTCTACTCATTTGGTGTAGTAATCGATGACAACGATCAAGTACTTCATCTGCCCGGGTCCCAGCGGAAAGGGTCCCAACAGGTCAACTCCTCATTGCGAAAATGGTCGGGAGGCCATCATAAGGCTAAACTCTGCTGCCGGTGCTTTGTGGAAGTTGGCGTTCTCCTGGCATCTTTTGCATTTTCCCACAAATGGTTTAGAGTCTGCCATCATCGAAGGCCAGTAATAACCAGCCTTGACAAGTTTTCGGGTAAGGGCCTTCCCTCCGACGTGGTGACCACAACATCCCTCGTGGACCTCGCGTAGCACGTAGTCCATTTGGTCGGGATGCAGGAACTTCAACAAGGGTTGGTTAAGCCCTTTCTTAAACAATTGGCCCTGTATTACGGTATACTTGGCTGCTTCTCTTCTTGTCCCTCTTGTCATTTTCTCGTCACTGGAGAGTTTACCGCTCTCCAAGAAGTCAGTAATCGCGTCCATCAATGAGGGGCTTGAGCGGGCAAGGTGTAAGGTCACTGCTGGCTCCTTCATCAGGATGAGGGATTGGTTGCCCATTCCCGGCTTCGTGCTTGCCAGCTTTGACATAAGGCCAACCCTTATGTTTTTCTCCCTAGGGACATGTTGCACGGTGACCTCATCGAACTCCTACTTGTTGACTTGTTCCAAGTACTTTTGTAGCAGTGAGTCCCTAGCTTGGTATGTCCCATTGACCTGTGACGTGACGATCTGGGAGCCGCTACACACTTCTACTTTGGTGGCCTCAACCTCCCTTGCCAGATGGAGGTTGCCAAGGAGAGCCTCGTATTCTGCTTGATTGTTGGATACGGGGAAGTCGAACTTGATCGAATGCTCGTACACGAGTCATTTAGGACTTTCCAGAATGATTCCTGCTCCTCCGAACGTTTGGTTGGAGGCTCCATCTACGTGGTGCTTCCACCATGTGTTCAGGTTACCGGGAAGAACTCATGTGACCTCAACTAGGAAATCCGCCCATGCTTGGGCCTTGATGGCGTGTCTAGGCTCATAGTGCAGGTCATATTGGGACAGCTCAATGGCCCAGGCCATCATCCGACCCGCCAGGTCGGGTTTATGCAAGACCTGTCGGATTGCCTGGTCTGTTCTTATTGTTATCGAGTGCCCTTAAAAGTATTGTCGGAGCCTGCGGGACGAGGTCAGCAGCGCGTAAGCAAGTTTTTCTAACTTGCTATATCTCAACTCTGCCCTTTGTAGCACTTTGCTTACGAAGTAGACCGACTGCTGAACTTTTCCCTCTTCTCACAACAAGATTGCCGCCAGGGCCTCGTCTATCACTGCCAAGTACAAGAATAGCATTTCCTCGTTTTTGGGCTTACCGAGGACTGGGGGTGACGAGATGATTCTATTGAAGTGATCGAGAGATTCTTTGCAAACCGGGGTCCATTCAAATGCGATCCCTTTCTTCATCAAGTTAAAGAAAGGGAGGGCTTTGGCAGCCGATGCGCCGAGAAATCGGGATAGTGCCAAGAAATCGGGATAGCACCGTTAACCTTACGGCCAGTCTCTGCACGTCCTTTACGCTTCTGGGGTTTGCATCTGTAGGACCGCCTCACACTTTTTCGGATTGGCTTCTACTCCTCTCTGGGTTATCATGAATCCCAAGAATTTCTTGGCCTCCATAGCGAAAGTGCACTTGAGTGGGTTCAGCCTCATACCGTGTCGCCGAAGAGCTGCGAACATGCTTTCTAAGTGACCAATGAGGTCGCCGGCCTTGATGGTTTTCACTAGGATGTCGTCTACGTAGACTTCCACCGTTTTGCCGATGAGATCACAGAATATCTTGTTCATCAGCCTTTGATACGTGACTCCCGCATTCTTCAGCCCAAAGGGCATCACCTTCTAGCAATACATTCCCCCTGGCGTTATGAACGCCGTCTTTTCTTCATCTGGCCGATGCATCAGGATTTGGTTATACCCTGAATAGGCATCCATGAAGCTGATCATTGGGGCAGGCTTTGTTGAGGTCAGAGTAGTCTATGCACATCCTTCACTTTCTGCTGGGCTTCCTGTCCAAGACAACGTTTGACAGCCATGTTGAGTACTCTACTCCTGGATGAACTCCGCTTGCAAGAGGTCAGCCGTCTGTCTGGCCACCTCATCGGCTCTTTCCTGGGACATTTTCCTTCTTCTCTGTGCTGCCAGCTTGGCGTCCGCTCTCATGGCCAGGTGATGCGACATGAGCTCGGGGTCAATACCTGGCATGTCGGCTGGCGTCCACGCGAACAGGTCGCCGTTTTTCCAAATCACTTCCACCAATGGCTCCTTTACTTCATAAGGAAGGTTTCTATTCACGAAGGTGAACTTTGCCTCCGAGTAGCCGATCCTGATCTTCTCGAGGTCTCCCTCGGGCTCTGGCCTGGGCTTGTCCTCAATTCTTGCATCTAGGTCGGCTAAGAAGACTCCAGCTGCTTCTTTGGATTTCTTCCTTAGGGAAAGGCTGGCGTTGTCGCAGGCGACTGCCTTCTCTAAATCTCCCTGGATGGATCCAATCAACCCGTTATCAGAAACAAACTTCATCACCAGCAACTTAGTGTAAATTATTGCTCCGAGTTCATTGATGGTTTCTCTTCCCATTATGATGTTGTATGCTGTAGAGTCCCTTAGGACGACGAACTCCGGCATTACGGTCCTCCTCACTGGACCTCTGCCTATGGAGACCGGCAAAGAAATTATCCCATCCGACTTGATGAAGTGATCTCCAAGACCGACCACACCGTGTTCGTGGGTCTTCAAGTCGGCATCTCGTAGATCTAAGGCATCAAACACATTGCGGAATATGATGTTTGAATCTGTGCCAATGTCCACCAGGATTCGCTTAACCAGTCCGGTTCCAACTCTTGCTGTGATCACCATAGGAGGGTTTTCTTGCATGCCTTCAATCCACTGGTTTTTAGGTCCGAACGAGATTAGCGGTACTTTCCCGGGGGAAGGTGTGGTTCTCGATGAGGATACTGCCAAGACTTTGGCATCCTTTCTGCACGCCGATCTCGACCTGGGTGCAGCATCCCTTTCGACCACGACATTCACCACCGTGAGTCCCTGTTTGCTGTCCTCCTCTGGTTCCCTCTTTTGCCTTACGACTCTGTCTTTGTCCTCGGGCCGATCTCTATCTCTCCTTCTCGGCTCTCTTATGAGATGGGATAGTTCCGCCAGCTTTCCGTCTCGGATTGCATGTTCCAAGGCGTCTTTGAGATCAAAACAGTCTTGGGTCTTATGACCGAAGCCCTTATGGTAATCACAATAGAGGCTCTTGTTTCCCCCGGTCCTGTCCTTGAGAGGTCGGGGCTTCGACAGGATACCCTTATCGGCTATTTGTTGATAGACCTCCACAATTGGGGCGGCTAGGGGGGTATAATTGGTGAACTTGCCAACCCGGGGAAACGGCCTGGAGTTTTTGGTCGGGACTCCGTCCTTGGAGTGCTCCTCAAGCCTCTCTCTGCTGCTGTACTGTCGAGGCTGGTTGTAGGTAGGCTGCCGCTTGTTGGCCGTCACTACCTGGCTGACTTCTTCATTATTGATATACTCCCTCGC
Organism: Arachis duranensis; assembly: GCF_000817695.3. NCBI lineage: Eukaryota > Viridiplantae > Streptophyta > Magnoliopsida > Fabales > Fabaceae > Arachis > Arachis duranensis. Next base: position 50,477,896 of record NC_029781.3, read on the forward strand.
CACGTTCTAGATTTTCTGCATCGTACGCACGGGTTTGGTGGTAAGATGCTTCCTGAAATCCTCGTTTAGCAACCCGTTGGTTAAACATAAACTAGCCACCGAGTCGGTTAAGTCGTCGATCTCTAGGCACTCGTCGTTGAACCTGTCTGGGTATTTCCTGGTCGGCTTTCTGGTTCTTTGTGTTATGCCAAGGAGGTTGATCGGGTGTTTCGCCTTAACGATACGGGTAGTAAACTGGCTTAGGAAGGCTTGGGTAATGTCTCCGAAGGTCGTTATAGAGGCCTGAGGGAGGCCGTTGAACCATCGTATCGCCAAGCTTGCTAAAGTGACCTGGAAGGCGCGGCATCTGACTTCGTCACCGACCCCTTCCAAGTTCATCTTGGCCTCGAAGGTCGTCAGATGTTCTTGGGGATCTTGGGTCCCATCGTACCGCATGTTGGTCGGCTTATCAAAGTGCTTCGAAAGTCGGACCTCGAGGATCGAGTGGTGGAAAGGGGTTACTCCCATGATCACAGGTTGTTGGCTTCTCCTCGCCCTTTCTCCACCGTCCTCTCCGCGTGACCGGTTTCTCCTTGGTCTTTCTCTAGAGCCTTCGCGATGCGTTCGGGTATATACCAAGGGTTCTCGCCATCTTCTCGGCGCTTCTCTACTTTCTTCTTGGCTCTTGGGTTCCGATTCGGGGCTCGGAGTACGCCTGGAGTGACTACTTCGAGGGCTTCCTTCCCTTCTTTGGGAGGGTCGGGAATGCTCTAAACTTGGCGTTGATTGGCGACGCTCCCTGACTGCCACTTTCCGTTCCAGGTTCTGCACTCTATGGCGCAGCTCCTGGATTATTCTGGCTCTATCGCTACCGGTTCCTCCAAAGGGTCGCTTCTCGGGCTGCCTCGGCGGGGATCTGATGCGCTCGTGCTGGGAACCCCCGAGGTTGCCCCTCCTTCCATTCTCCGTGGGTTGCCCCCATCGTCTACCGCTACAGGCTCCAAAATAAAATCTATGTCATCCGTTTATCCCCACAGACGGCGCCAATATTCGGTCGGTCGTAGTACCGGACGGGTCGGATTGTTCCCTTGTGAGTTGGTGGGGATGAGCTGGGATCTGGATCGGGCGCGTGGGTAGACGAGGTCACGAGCTCTTTGAGTATTGAAAAGGTGGGGGTGTCACCTGCAAAGACACTCCAACGTCCAAGTCAGAAGTGAGCAGGTGATTTTTGGAGAAAAGGGTGTGATGACGTATCTTGGGGGAGGGGTAGGACCCTCTCCATATATACCCTGTTAGTAGTGCGGACCCCACAGAAGAGGTCTCCTTCCAAGAAACTTCCTCTCCCAGCTGTCATGTGGTTGGCAGCAGGAGTGCAGGTGTCCGGATCGCTGCCCCGATATGAGACAGCCTCTCAGGTCAAATCGTCCCGTGTGCAAAACCGGATTAACATGCCAATTGGATTGGACCGTAACAGTTTCAAATATTATATGTGATCCTCACTTGTACGAAGTTTCAATTTTTTAAAGGGCAAATGTTCACTTTAATTTTTATAAATATAGATTTGAATTATTTTAACTTTTATACCGTGTACAAATTAAAACAATTTTTGTAAATCCTAAAAGTGAGTCAAATTAGTGCATTTTGACATAGATATTGATGTCATATTGTCATCCGTAGGTAATTTGCTTAGGACAAAGCTGGTCAAAACACCGCGTCATAGGGTGGCACCTAAGCTAAATAAAAGTCGTAAAAGATCCCATTGCATTTGCATAAGTACAATAATGTTGACTAGCCAATCTTCACACGTTGGAATTCAACAGGGCGATGCCAATTTTTTGACCTAGTCGTGTTCTCGTGTGTGTTCCTAAACAGTGAATAACATTCACTTACAAAAATGAAAATTTGCAAGCTTTGCTACCAAATTCAACTACTGCTTTTATAATATAAAAACCATATATCATTGACTTAGCGCGTTTAATTTATTATCTGGAGTGCAAATTGCCAAATTGATCCCGAACCCTTATTATTATTAGATTATATAAAAGCCATATTTGAATGCTTTCCATGTTTTAAGACATGTGTGATTTAGATGTCAATTCATCGGTTGGATTCGGAATTTAGGATTAGGATGCAATAATTAATATGTTCTTTGTGGAATACGTAATAACACTATAATGATGGCAAAGGTATTAATATATCTTTTACCTTATGGATGAGACGGTATATTATTTTGAGAGTTGCAAGTTCATCATACCTTAAGAACGCTCATTAAAGTAGTTTTTAATTTTTAAAAATGGCTAAATTAATTTTTAAATTTACAAATTATAAATCTTCATTCGTTCCTAATCAGTGCTGGTATGGAATATTACAGTGCTAGCATAGCATTCTCTTAATGTGATTAAGATTTTAGAATGATCTAATAGGTATTTCAAATTAATTAATTTGGCTTATTTAATTTAAGTGGCACATGTATTATTATTATTATTATTATTATTATTATTATTATTATTATTTAGCTAACATGTATCCTACTAGGATACAGGATAAAACTACAATTAACACTACAAGAAAAACATCCATTCAAGTACATTTGAAAAGTGTAGGCAAAAGTGAAAAAAAAATGATGTCTTAAACTACGGCTACGCTTTTTGGGCTACGGCTACGTTTTTTGGGGTAATTCCTATTCGGCTGTTGCCTATTCTCAAAGGCTACGCTTTTCAGCACCAAGGGCTACGCTTTTGGCGTTTGGGAATAGGCTACGCTTTTCAACTGATGCTGTCCAGGACCAAAGGCTACGCTTTTCAGCTTCCATTTTTACCAGAATAGGCTACACTTTTCAATGCTACTACATCACTTGTAAAACGTAGCCGCATTGTATATTATAGCTACTCTATATAAGTGTAGCCCTAAGTCCTTTTAAATATTATAAAATAAAATTAAACACATAATTATACTAAATAATTTTTTTAAATAATAAAAATCATCTTTACACAATTCAAAAACATAATCTTAAGAAGAGATAATTTAAGTCACATGAAACTTATATCACATATCAATTAAAATGCAAAGTTTGTACTCTATATCCGAAAAAAACTTAACAAACAAAAAATCATTAATCTTCTAATCTCGGCATAATGACTAAAAAATATTCTAAAGCATCTTCAAATTCTTCTCAAACACATCTTTTTCATGATGGTCTTCATCACCATCAAAAAAACTCTTGCCCTTAACAATTGTATCAGCGTTCATTCCCTTGTTCATTCCAGCAAGAACTAATTTCCAAGCAGTTACTGCCCTGCTTATAGCTGCAGATTATCATAATTCAAAAAGAGAAGCATGTAAGGATTTTGCATACTGATTCACCACCATACGCAATCAATACAAGATTATGTTGAAGGAAATGACGGGTCTACTTACAAATATTCTTTTGACCATTCTCACGACACATGAAGAAAACAAAATGAAGAAAACAAAATCATAGAACCGAATGAATTCTAAAAAGTCTGCCTGGTAAGAGCAACAAATGAATCACATGTTCCAATTGCAAGTATCAGATTAAAGATTAAAAATACAAGAAAACAAACTTGTTGCTTTTCTATTATTCTCATTAAAGCTGAATGCTAAATTCACAAAATCATGCCAATCAGCTTAATTTCAAGTGCAAAAGGAAAAAACGGCGTTGTCTCAAAGAGTAAAGTGAGAATCATCAACCTAAATTGTAAAATTAAAAATGAATTGAGACAGATATATCAATTTTGCACCAATATCCAAAATGCAAAAGGAAAAACCATAAAGTAAATAAAACTGTGCTCTTTACATTGTTATTTAATCATGTCACTCAATCAAACATAACACAACAAAACAAAACAAAAAATTTTTTGGGGGTACCAATAATGGTAGGAAAAACCATGGAAGCTGGAAAACAACATAACTAAGGGTAAATTAGAAAAACAAAGAAAGAAAAGAAAAGAACATTGCTCACAAAAGCTAAATAGAATTGAGGGTGTATTATTGAAAAGATATATGTATAGTTAACTAGTCTAGCCATTTAAAAAGTAAATAAAAAACAATCTTTTTAAATGAAAGCTAAGAATCCCAATTCTATAGTCCTAGATTGCATTGAAGCCATGTGAAAAATTGGTCAATTACCTTGATAAAGGACATCATCATCAACGTCATCATCTGCTTGAAAGTTATCAGTTTTGCACTTGATATTCAACCACTTATTGACCAATGTCTTGGGCCATGAAAGCTTCACTAAATAAAGGAGAGTAAGCAATTTATTAACCAAAGATGAAAGTTCAGAAGAAACAGAATAAAAGGGCTATAAAAAGCTCACCTTATCCAAATTATCAATGTGAACAAAACCAGGAGAACTTGTTTGATTACTTACTTTAACTGAGATAAAAGCTGAATCTGAATTATATATCAGCAGAAACACCACAAGAGAAGGATGATGAGCGGATAATTTATACGCTTTTTGGCATTGTTTTTAGTATGTTTTTAGTATGTTTTAGTTAGTTTTTATTATATTTTTATTAGTTTTTATTTAAAATTCACTTTTCTGGACTTTACTATGAGTTTGTGTATTTTTCTATGATTTTAGTATTTTCTGGCTGAAATTGAGGGACCTGAGCAAAAATCTGATCCAGAGACTGAAAGAGGACTGCAGATGCTGTTAGATTCTGACCTCCCTTCACTCGAAGTAAAATTTCTGGAGCTACAGAAGCCCAATTGGCGCGTTCTCAATTGCGTTAGAAAGTAGACATCTAGGGATTTCCAGCAATATATAATAGTCTATACTTTGCCCGAGATTTGATGGTCCAAACAGGCGTTCCAAGTCAGCTCAAGAATTATGGCGTTTAACGCCGGAACTGGCACAGAAGTGGGAGTTAAACGCCCAAACTGGCACAAAAGCTGGCGTTTAACTCTAAGAAGAGTCTCTACACATGAAAGCTTCAATGCTCAGCCCAAGCACACACCAAGTGGACCCGGAAGTGGATTTTTATGTCATTTACTCATTTCTGTAAACCCTAAGCTACTAGTTCCCTATAAATAAGACCTTTTGCTGTTGTATTTTCATCTTGGTTCTTCTGGTTCCCTCTCTGCGGCCAAAGCCAATGATCACCATTATCACTTATGTATTTTCAATGGTGGAGTTTCTACACACCATAGATTAAGGTGTGGAGCTCTGCTGTACCTCGAGTATTAATGCAATTACTATTGTTCTTCTATTCAATTCAGCTTATTCTTGTTCTAAGATACTCATTCGCAGCCAAGAACATGATGAATGTGATGATTATGTGACGCTCATCATCATTCTCACTNNGAAGGTCTAAACCTTGTCTGTGGTATTCTGAGTAGGATTCAGGGATTGAATGACTGTGACGAGTTTCAAACTCGCGATTGTGGGGCATTAGTGACAGACGCAAAAGAATCACTGGATTCTATTCCGACATGATCGAGAACCGACAGATGAATAGCCGTGCTATGACAGAGCACGTTGAACATTTTCACTGAGAGGACGGGACTGTAGCCATTGACAACGGTGATGCCCAACATATAGCTTGCCATGGAAAGCAGTAAGAAGGATTGGATGAAGACAGTAGGAAAGCAGAGAGACTGAAGGGACAAAGCATCTCCATACGCTTATCTGAAATTCTCACCAATGAATTACATAAGTATCTCTATCTTTATTTTATGTTTTATTCTTCTTTTAATTATCAATCCTCCATAACCATTTTAATCCGCCTGACTAAGAATTTCAAGATGACCATAGCTTGCTTCATACCAACAATCTCCGAGGGATTGACCCTTACTCGCGTAAGGTTTATTACTTGGACGACCCAGTGCACTTGCTGGCTAGTTGTGCAAAGTTGTGATAAAGAGTTGAGATTGCAATTGAGCGTACCATGTTGATGGCGCCATTGATGATCACAATTTCGTGCACCGAGTTTTTGGCGCCGTTGCCAGGGATTGTTTGAGTATGGACAAGTGACGGTTCATCTTGTTGCTTAGATTAGGTATTGTTCTTCAGAGTTCTTAAGAATGAATTCTAGAGTTTCAGATGATGTTTTCATCATCACCAAAGCTGATTGATTTTCATCAATTTAGCTCTTGAATGTAATGTCCTGTTGAAGCTTGGCTAGCCATGTCTAATCTCTTTAGACTAAAGCTTTAGACTAACATTGCATGATTCCTGGAAATTCTTATTAAGAATTTTGATATCCTTATTTTCTTTTCCACTCAATTTTCGAAAAATCCAAAAAAATTATAAAATCTTAAAATCAAAAATATTTTTATGCTTCTTGGTTGAGTCTAGTGTCTAATTTTATGTTTGGTGTCAATTGCATGTCTTTATTCTCCTAATTTTCGAAAATCACATGCATTATGTTCTTCATTGATCTTCAAGTTGTTTTTGATGATTTTCTTGCTCTGATCTTTAGATTCTCTTGTCTTGAGTGTTTTGTTATTTCTCATGTGCATTCTCAATTTGTTAGTGTCAATAGTATACAAACTTCTAAGTTTGGTGTCTTGCATGCATTGTTTATTTGATTTTAGTTGCATTTTGATTATTCCTCATCATTAAAAATTCAAAAAAATTCTTAATTTGTGTCTTTTCAAGTCAATAATACAAAGAATTGAAGATTCAGAACATGCAGCAGAGGAATTACACAGAAAAAGCTGGGCGTTCAAAACGCCCAGTGAAGAAGGAAAGCTGGCGTTTAAACGCCAGCCAGGGCACCTGGATGGGCGTTTAACGCCCAAAAGGGTAGCATTTTGGGCGTTAAACGCCAGAATGGATACCATTCTGGGCGTTTAACGCTAGGATGGCACAAGAGGGAAGATTTTGTTTTTAATTCATATTTTTTTTCAAGTTTCCATAAGTTTTCAAAATCAAATCTTTTTCAAATCATATCTTTTCAATCATATATTTTCAAAATCAATTTCTTTCCATTTTCAAAAATACTTGCTAACAATTAATGATTTGATTCAACATTTCAGGTATGTTGCCTTTTCTGTTGAGAAAGGTTTAATGTCTGAATCATATCTTTTAAATTTCTTGTTAGCCAAGTCATTAATTTTAAAAATCAAATCTTTTTAAATTGTTTTTCAATCATATCTTTTTAATCACATCTTTTTCAAAATAGTTTTCAATTATATCTTTTTGATTTCTAATTTTAAAATCTTTTTCAAAAATCACTTTATTTCTTTCTTAATCTTAGTTTTCGAAAATCATCAATCAAATTTTCAAAATTTCTTTTAATTGTTTCAAAATCTTTTACTTTATTTTCGAAAATTCTTCCCCTATTCTCACATCCTTCTATTTAAGGACTAACACTCCTCCACTATCAAAAATTCGAACTCTATCTCTCTGGATAAGTTCCAATTCTTCTTATTCTACCTCCTCCTTCTATTCTTCTTTTCCTCTGACATCTCAAGGAATCTCTATACTGTGACATAGATGATTCCATATTTTCTTGTTCTCTTCTCTTTCATATGAGCAGGAGCAAAGACAAAAGCATTCTTGTTGAGGCTGACCCTGAACCTGAAAGGACCTTGAAGTGAAATCTAAGAGAAGCCAAAGCACTACTCTCTGTAGAGGACCTAACAGAGCTCTTCAAAGAAGAAGAAACCATGGCAGCCGAAAACAACAACAATGCCAACAATGCAAGGAAGGTGCTGGGTGACTTTACTGCACCTACTCCCGACATCTATGGGAGAAGCATCTCTATCCCTGCTATTGGAGCAAACAACTTTGAGCTTAAGCCTCAATTAGTTTCTCTAATGCAACAGAATTTCAAGTTTTATGGACTTCCATTGGAAGATCCTCATCTGTTCTTATCTGAATTCTTGCAAATCTGTGACACTGTCAAGACCAATGGGGTTAACCCTGAGGTCTACAGACTTATGCTATTCCCTTTTGCTGTAAGAGATAGAGCTAGGATATGGTTGAGCTCACAACCTAAAGAAAGCCTGAACTCTTGGGAAAAGCTAGTCAATGCCTTCTTGGCAAAGTTCTTTCCACCTCAAAAATTGAGTAAGCTTAGAGTGGAAGTACAAACCTTCAGACAGAAGGAAGGTGAATCCCTTTATGAAGCTTGGGAAAGATACAAACAATTGATCAGAAAGTGTCCTTCTGACATGCTTTCTGAATGGAGCATCATAGGTATCTACTATGATGGTCTGTCTGAACTGTCCAAGATGTCATTGGACAGCTCTGCTGGAGGATCTCTTCATCTGAAGAAGACGCCTGCAGAAGCTCAAGAACTCATTAAAATGGTTGCAAATAACCAATTCATGTACACTTCTGAAAGGAATCCTATGAACAATGGGGCGAATCAGAAGAAAGGAGTTCTTGAGATTGATACTCTGAATGCCATATTGGCTCAGAACAAAATATTGACTCAGCAAGTCAATATGATTTCTCAAAGTCTGTCTGGAATGCAAGCTGCACCAAGCAGTACTAAGGACACTTCATCTGAAGAAGAAGCTTATAATCCTGAGAACCCATCAATGGAAGAGGTGAATTACATGGGAGAACCCTATGGAAACACCTATAATCCTTCATGAAGAAATCATCCAAATCTCTCATAGAAGGATCAACAGAGACCTCAACAAGGTTTCAACAACAATAATGGTGGAAGAAACAGGTTTAGCAATGGCAAGCCTTTTCCATCATCTTCTCAGCAACAGAAAGAGAATTCTAAGCAGAACTCCTCTGACTACGCAACTATAGTCTCTGATCTAATTAAAACCACTCAAAGTTTCATGACTGAAACAAGGTCCTCCATTAGAAATTTGGAGGCACAAGTGGGTCAGCTGAGTAAGAAAGTTACTGAACTCCCTCCTAGTACTCTTCCAAGCAACACAAAAGAGAATCCAAAAGGAGAGTGTAAGGCCATCAACATAGTCGAATTTGGAGAGGAG
>NC_029781.3:50486847-50487109 GCF_000817695.3 Arachis duranensis
CAGTGATCGCCACTGAGGAAGACCTCAATGGACGTCCACTGGCCTCCAATGAGTTCCCTAATGAGGAACCATGGGAATCTGAGGCTCACACTGAGACCATAGAGATTCCATTGGATTTACTTCTGCCATTCATGAGCTCTGATGAGTATTTTTCCTCTGAAGAGGACGAAGATGTCACTGAAGAGCAAGTTGCTAAGTACCTTGGAACAATCATGAAGCTAAATGACAAGTTATTTGGTAATGAGACTTGGGAGGACGAACT
>NC_029781.3:50487286-50489392 GCF_000817695.3 Arachis duranensis
ATGCCTCTCTCTGTAATGGAGAAGCTAGGGATCTTTGAGGTGCAAGCTGCAAGAATCTCACTAGAGATGGCAGACAATTCAAGAAAACAAGCTTATGGACTTGTAGAGGATGTTCTGGTAAAGATTGAAGACCATTACATCCCTGCAGATTTTATAGTCCTAGAGACTGGGAAGTGCATGGATGAATCCATCATCCTTGGCAGACCCTTCCTAGCCACAGCAAAGGCTGTGATTGATGTTGACAGAGGAGAATTGATCATTCAAGTGAATGAAGAATCCGTTGTGTTTAAGGCTCAAGGATATCCCTCTGTAACCATGGAGAGGAAGCATGAAGAGCTTCTCTAAAAACAGAGTCAAACAGAGCCCCCACAGTCAAACTCTAAGTTTGGTGTTGGGAGGCCATAACCAAATTCTAAGTTTGGTGTTGAACCCCCACAGTCAAACTCTAAGTTTGGTGTTAAGAGGTTCCAACATTGCTCTGAGTATCTGTGAGGCTCCATGAGAGCCCACTGTCAAGCTACTGACATTAAAGAAGCGCTTGTTGGGAGGCAACCCAATGTTATATTTATCTATTTTCCTTTTGTTATTTCTGTAGGTTGATGATCATGTGAAGTCCCAAAATCATTTGAAAAAAGCAAAAATAGAATGAAAAATAGAAAGAAAAATAGCACACCCTGGTGGAAAACTTGGTGGCGTTTAAACGCCAGTGAAGACAGCAAAATGGGCGTTTAACGCCCAGTCTGGCACCATTCTGGGCATTTAACGCCAGAAAGGGGCACCGGACTGGCGTTTAACGCCAGGAATGGGCAAGAAGCTGGCGTTAAATGCCAGAAAAGGGCAGCAGTCCGGTGTTTAACACCAGGATTTACAGAAGGGGCATTTTTGCATGCCACTTGGTGCAGGGATGAGTTATCCTTGGCACCTCAGGATATGTGGACCCCACAGGATCCCCACCTACCCCACCATTCTCTCTCTTCTTCACCCATTCACCAATCACCTCAATACCTCTTCCCCAAAAACCCTCACCTATCAAATCCCACCATTCTCTTCACCACTCACATCCATCCTTCATAAAACCCCACCTACCCCACCATCCAAATTCAAACCACTTTCCCTCCCAAACCCACCCATAATGGCCGAACCATACCCCCCTCTCCACCCCTATATAAACCCATCTTCACCCCTTCATTTTCACACAACCTAAACACTACTTCTCCCCCTTGGCTGAAACACAAAGCCCCCCTCCATCTCCTCTATTTCCTCTACTTCTACTCTTTTCTTTCCTCTTTTGCTCAAGGACGAGCAAACCTTCTAATTTTGGTGTGGTAAAAGCGTTGCTTTTCATTTTTCCATAACCTTTATGGCACTTAAGGCCTGAGAAACCTCTAGAAAGAGGAAAAGGAAGGCAAAAGCTTCCACCTCCGAGTCATGGGAAATGGAGAGATTCATCTCAAGGGTGCATCAAGACCACTTCTATGAAGTTGTGGCCATGAAGAAGGTGATCCCCGAGGTCCCTTTCAAACTTAAAAAGAGTGAATATCTGGAGATCCGACATGAGATCCAAAGAAGAGGTTGCGAAGTTCTTACCAACCCCATTCAACAAGTCGGAATCTTAATGGTTCAAGAGTTCTATGCCAATGCATGGATCACCAAGAACCATGATCAAAGTGTGAACCCGGACCCAAAGAATTGGCTTACAATGGTTTAGGGAAAATGCTTAGATTTTAGTCTGGAAAATGTAAGGTTGGCATTCAACTTGCCCATGATGCAAGGAGATGAACACCCCTACACTAGAAGGGTCAACTTTGATCAAAGGTTGGACCAAGTCCTCATAGACATTTGTGAAGAGGGCGCTCAATGGATGAGAGATTCAAGAGGGAAGCTAGTTCAACTGAGAAGGCATGACCTCAAGCCCGTGGCTAGGGGATGGTTGGAGTTTATCCAACGCTCAATCATTCCCACTAGCAACCGGTCCGAAGCTACTATAGACCGGGCTATCATGATTCATAGCATCATGATTGGAGAGAAAGTAGAAGTCTATGAGGTTATATCCCAAGAACTTTATAAGGTGGTGGACAAGTCCTCTACCTTGGCAAGGTTAGCCTC
>NC_029781.3:50489590-50490479 GCF_000817695.3 Arachis duranensis
AAAGACAAGGAAGAGACATTGAGGAGCTCAAGCACTCCATAAGATCTTCAAGAGGAAGAACAAGCCGCCATCACTAAGGTGAACCCGTTCTTTAATCTCCTTGTTCTTTATTTTTCTGTTTTTCGAAAAATTATGCTCTATGTTTTATTTATGTTTGTGTCTTATGATCATTAGTGTCTTAGTGTCTATGCCTTAAAGTTATGAATGTCCTATGAATCCATCTCCTTTTTTAAATGAAAAATGTTCTTAATTGAAAAAGAGAAGAATTGCATGAATTCCGAATTTTATAACAGATTAATTATTTTGATGTGGTGGCAATACTTTTGATTTCTGAATGTATGCTTGAACAGTGCATATGTCTTTTGAATTTTTTGTTCATGAATGTTAAAATTGTTGGCTCTTGAAAGAATGATGAAAAAGGAGACATATTACTGAGGATCTGAAAAATCATAAAAATGATTCTTGAAGCAAGAAAAAGCAGTGAATTCAAAAAAAAAAGCAAGCAGAAAAAGCCAATAGCCCTTTAAACCAAAAGGCAAGGGTAATAAAAAGGATCCAAGGATTTGAGCATTAGTGGATAGGAGGGCCTACAGGAATAACATCCTGGCCTAAGCGGCTAAACCAAGCTGTTCCTAACCATGTGCTTGTGGCGTGAAGGTGTCAAGTGAAAACTTGAGACTGAGCGGTTAAAGTCGTGATCCCAATCAAAAAGGGTGTGCTTAAGAACCCTGGACACCTCTAATTGGGGACTCTAGCAAAACTGAGTCACAATCTAAAAAGGTTCACCCAGTTATGTGTCTGTGGCATGTATGTATCCAGTGGTAATACTGGAAGACAGAGTGCTTTGGGCCACGGCCAAGACTCATAAAGTAGCTGTGTTCAAGAATCA
>NC_029781.3:50490742-50491049 GCF_000817695.3 Arachis duranensis
TGAGTTTGTGTATTTTTCTGTGATTTCAGGTATTTTCTGGCTGAAATTGAGGGACCTGAGCAAAAATCTGATCCAGAGACTGAAAGAGGACTGCAGATGCTGTTGGATTCTGACCTCCCTTCACTCGAAGTAGATTTTCTGGAGCTACAGATATCCAATTGGCGCGCTCTTAATTGTGTTGGAAAGTAGACATCTAGGGATTTCCAGCAACATATAATAGTCCATACTTTGCCCGAGATTTGATGGCCCAAACAGGCATTCCAAGTCAGCTCAAGAATTATGGCGTTTAACGCCGGAACTGGCACAG
>NC_029781.3:50491230-50505173 GCF_000817695.3 Arachis duranensis
TTTGTAAACCCTAAGCTACTAGTTCTCTATAAATAAGACCTTTTGCTATTGTATTTTCATCTTGGTTCTTCTGGTTCCCTCTCTGCGGCCGAAGCCAATGATCACCATTATCACTTATGTATTTTCAACGGTGGAGTTTCTACACACCATAGATTAAGGTGTGGAGCTCTGCTGTACCTCGAGTATTAATGCAATTACTATTGTTCTTCTATTCAATTCAGCTTATTCTTGTTCTAAGATATTACTTGTTCCTCAACTTGATGAATGTGATGATCCGTGACACTCATCATCATTGTCACCTATGAACGTGTGCCTGACAACCACCTCCGTTCTACCTTAGATTGAGTGGATATCTCTTGGATTCCTTAATCAGAATCTTCGTGGTATAAGTTAGAATCCATTGGCGGCCATTCTTGAAAATTCGGAAGGTCTAAATCTTGTCTGTGGTATTCTGAGTAGGATTCAGGGATTGAATGACTGTGACGAGCTTCAAACTCGCGATTGTGGGGCATTAGTGACAGACGCAAAAGAATCACTGGATTCTATTCCGACATGATCGAGAACCGACAGATGAATAGCCGTGCTGTGACAGAGCGCGTTGAACATTTTCACTGAGAGGACGGGACTATGGCCATTGACAATGGTGATGCCCAACATACAGCTTGCCATGGAAAGGAGTAAGAAGGATTGGATGAAGACAGTCGGAAAGCAGACAGACGGAAGGGACAAAGCATCTGCATACGCTTATCTGAAATTCTCACCAATGAATTACATAAGTATCTCTATCTTTATTTTATGTTTTATTCATCTTTTAATTATCAATCCTCCATAACCATTTGAATCCGCCTGACTGAGATTTACAAGATGACCATAGCTTGCTTCATACCAACAATCTCCGTGGGATCGACCCTTACTCGCGTAAGATTTATTACTTGGACGACCCAGTGCACTTGCTGGTTAGTTGTGCGAAGTTGTGATAAAGAGTTGAGATTGCAATTGAGCGTACCATGTTGATGACGCTATTGATGATCACAATTTCGTGCACCAAAGGACATGTCAAAAAAGTCTATACTTGTTAACAAGAATTTAGAAACAAGTTAATCAGATTTATATTTTGTAACTCATAAACATAGATATATCTAACTGATTTGGATATATATGTGCATTGTGTATTGTGTATTATGTCTCTGTCAGTGCAAATATTCCCTTTACTTAGTAGCAAAATACTAGTTAGTTTTGAACTGACATACTACAAAAACATCAGCTATTGCATAAACTAGTGCCCCAATGAATGAGGCTGCTACCATGACCTGTAGGTCACAGGATAAGTTAGTTACTTTTGATCTCTATTAATCTTACCGAATCCTTGATAATACGGTTTAGAATTTGATGCTTAATCTCTCCCTTTTACAAAAGAGGAACATGTAGAGACATCCTTAGATTTCGGCCCAGCATTCTAAAGTAGTAGGACACAGAGAACCTGAAACAATTCTAAATGTAAACTAATCTGATATATTTAGCAAATCAGTAGTAATACATCTAGATACCTGCACACCCAATGAAATTCTAAATGTAAACTAATCTGATATATTTAGCAAATCAGTAGTAATACATCTAGATACCTGCACACCCAATGAATACACACACACACACACACACACACACACACAAAGCTACCTCCAAAATGGGAGCTGAAGCAGGATACTCGGGCAAATGAAGCAAGTTGCAAAATCAAAAAGCAAATTCAAACGAAGCAAGCAAAATAAACGCAAAAAATTAACTTTAACTCCTATCATGTACTATTCATACAGTAAAATAAAAATGTTCACTCAAACAGAATTCAGAGTAGATTCATAAGATAATAAGCTTGCTCATTAAATTAAATAAATAAGATACAATACCACAGTATCTATTTGATTGATCACTTACTTTTTCTCTTCTCAACTTGTTGGTTTTTTATTATTCTCATTAAAGCTGAATGCAAAATTCACAAAATCATGCCAATCAGCTTAATTTCAAGTGCAAAAGGGGAAAACGACATTACTTCAAATAGTAAAATGAGAATTATCAAGCTAAATTGTAAATTAAAAATGAATTGAGACAGATATATCAATTTTGCACCAATATCACCAATGCAATTGATGGACCAAATATGAATCCCCTGGCTTAATCTATTTTTGGCGAATTAGTACCCAAAAAAGAACCTATAACCCTAAAACCCCTAAAAAAGAACTTATCTGTATGTGAAACTGTAATAGTGACTAATTTTACTTAATTTTGATAAGTTTTATACCAAAACGATCTGAAATAGGATGATGTAAATACCATGATAAATCCTATCTCTTCAGGGTCTAGTTCTTCCATGATCAAAGTTGCATATTCTTTAGCCTGCTGCTGTATGTTTGAGAGTTTGTTTGTTGTGGTACTAAGGCAGATGGTTTGAAAACAGAATTGATCATTTGTGATCAAGGAAACTCCTATTCTCATGGGAACAAAATGCAAAGCTAGGAAAGTAAAAAAGGTTGCCGATAAAAACTACTTCATTATCTTCATTCTATTTTTTCTGTTGATGAATTTAAAAAGAAAATTCATATAAACCTCTTTAATTTCTTCCTTGGTGATTCTTCCATTTGCATCTTTATCAACCCTGCATTATTCCAAATGAAGGTTAACATACTTAATGGTGGGAATTAAAGAAAATACCAACCAATTTCTTTTCCTAGTTCTAAAATTAAGTAAAGAGGTAATGAATTAGTTACATGTCAAAGACAGTTCTAAGCTTGGAATCAAAACTCTGGTAAAAAATCTGGTCCCAAAAGTCCTTCAATTGAGCCTTGTTAATTGAATCCCCATGAATATCCCTCCTCCTAGCCACGAATCAAAAAGTACACCAGCATGCCTCAGATTCCTTGCTCATCCCCACATACAAACAACTCAACAAATTCGAACCATAGTTATCCAAACACTTCCTAAAAGAAAACTACTCAGAACAAGTCCTTATTTTACTCACTCACGCACACATACACATAAACAATTTCACAAACACTTTGAAAAAAACAACAAAAAATAGTGTAGATTTGTTATGAACTCTTCAATTTCAATATTACCTGTACATTTTCCAAAGAGAGAACGATGAAGCCATCCATCAGTTGAAGTAGTAAGAACATCAAACTGCTTCTCCACTTCATGCCACCATGCACCACCGACACCGCCACCACCACCGCCGCCGCCACCCTTAGCGATGAACTTAAGTCCCTTGAGATCAGGGTGTTGGTGGTGGTGGCACGAAGTTACGTTGTGTTGGTGATATTCTTGGTGAAAAGGATAAAAAATTACTAAGTGTCGATGGATTTGGTCCTTGAAAGTTTACTAGCTGAAATCACTCTAATATATATAATGTCACCAACAGCCTTCTTCCTCAAATCAACAGCAGGCAAAGTAAAAAGCTTCTTCCACCATGGTCTTAACCAAGGTGTCAGTAAAAAGTTTTTCCTACAAAAATTTAAATTCAAAATAAGCATGATTACAAGAAAGGCTTCAAGCTGGTATCCATTTACATAGAATCAGCTTCATAATCCATAATGCATTACAATTTCTAAGAGTTGCATCAAAACCGAACTTCATATTCTTTCTGCAATAGCGCCGCAAATAGAAGTCTTTTACAAAAAATAGCACAGATTGAAATCCCCAAATTAAAACCCCTACAATCGGAACCCTAAGCCTCTGAAATTTCAGAACCAAGTAGAAATCACTACACACCTATTCAATGATGTGAGCACAGAGAAGATGATGATGAGAAGCCCGGAAATGACAATGGTGAGAGCGGCAGCAGCGACGATGGTGAGGGCGGTGCAGCGACGATCTATGCAAGATGGCGAAGAGGAGGGTTTCTTCTTGTAAGAGAGGGTCAATGGCGAGAGCGACAGTGAGAGGGTTAATGGCGAGAGTGAAGAGAGTGAGTGGGGGGCGATGATCGACGGTGGGCTTTGGACGGAGGCAGGGTTGCGAGGGTGTACGAAAGGGGATGAAGGTGTGTGCTTTGGAGAGAGAGGGTCAACAGCGAGAGTGAATGGGGGGCGACGATCGACGGTGGGTTTTGGACGGAGGCAGGGTTGCGAGGGTGTACGAAGTAGGTGCAGGCGAGGCAGGGTCGAGGATGAATGTCAAAAATTTGGAGGGTGCGTTGTTCTTTGGAGGGAATGTCAAAAATTTCACTAAGTGTATTGTATGTGACTTTGCTTTCAGGGAAAAGAGGGAAAAAATTCACTAAGTGTCAAATTTTTTATTCTAGACACATTAGACATCACTTTTTAAACGCACCCAAAACTTAATAAATAGGTTACTCTTTAAAAGTGTCTCCTTTGATACAAAAAGTGAATCTATAGATATCAACCTACGACTACACTTTATAAGTGATTTCTAAAATACCTAAGGCTACACTTTTTAAATGATGCCACAATTGTGTATCCTTTTCTCATATAAAAAGGCAACACGGAGAAAAGCGTATCCTATTCATAGAATAGGCTACGCTTTTCAAATGTAGCTTAAAAAAGTGTGGCTAAATGGGTATTTTTCTTGTAGTATAATAACACATTTTAAATATTTTTTTAATGAATAAAAATAGATACATTGAAATCTTAGACACTATGCAGGGTAAATCACTAATTATAGTTATGAGGGGTGGTAAACGCGCTGAATTGGCTCGTATAACTTTTAATATCCTTACTATCAGAATGTTACGCTTTCGGTTGCGCCACTTTGATAGTAAGAATATTACAATAACATCCATATATATATAGTAATAAAATATGAGCCTTTAACTATAAACCATATCGACTTTTCCTCGAAAAATCGAAAATACTTTTCTTTTGAAAAACATACATAGATACAAATCACAACACTTCTCATACAAGTAACTACAAATATTACATACAAATATATCATTACATCACGACTCCTTTCCCTATTTACAAAAATATAATAATACTGGCAAGGAAAAATAATAACTAAGTTAATACAACAATATTGCATAATCAAAATGCAGTAATCTCTTCATAAGTGGTGCACGAAATTGCAATCACACTTTTGCAATTCCGCACAACTAACCAGCAAGTGCACTGGGTCGTCCAAGTAATACCTTACGTGAGTAAGGGTCGATCCCACAGAGATTGTTGGCTTGAAGCAAGCTATGGTTATCTTGTAACTCTTAGTCAGGATATCAATAATTCTCAGGTTTAATTGTGAAAAGTAAAAGAACATGAAATAAATACTTGTTTGGCAGTAATGGAGAACAGGTTGAGGTTTTAGAGATGCTCAATCTTCTAAATCTCTGCTTTCCTACTGTCTTCTTCTTCATGCACACAAGGCTCCTTCCATGGCAAGCTGTATGTAGGGTTTCACCATTGTCAATGGCTACCTCCCATCCTCTCAGTGAAAATGTTCAACGCGCTCTGTCACAACACGGCTAATCATCTGTCGGTTCTCAATCAGGTTGGAATAGAATCCAGTGATTCTTTTGCGTCTGTCACTAACGCCCAACCCACAGGAGTTTGAAGCTCGTCACAGCCATTCAATCCTTGAATCCTACTCAGAATACCACAGATAAGGTTTAGACCTTCCAGATTCTCTTGAATGCCGCCATCAATTCTAGCTTATACCACGAAGATTCTGATTAAGGAATCCAAGAGATATTCACTCAATCTAAAGTAGAACGGAGGTGGTTGTCAGGCACATGTTCATAGGTGAGAATGATGATGAGTGTCACGGATTATCACATTCATCAAGTTGAGGAACAAGTGATATCTTAGAATAGAAGCAAGCGTGATTGAATGAAAAACAGTAGTAATTGCATTAATCCATCAAGACACAGCAGAGCTCCTCACCCCCAATCATGGGGTTTAGAGACTCATGCCGTAGAAGATATAATAAGAAACGTGTAATGTGTCATGAGATGAAGATACAATGTCAAAATATCCTATTTATAGTGAACTAGTAACCTAGGATATACAGAAATGAGTAAATGACGTAAAAATCAACTTCCGGGGTCCAGTTGGTGTGTGCTTGGGCTGAGCATTGAAGCTTTCATGTGTAGAGACTTTTCCTGGAGTTAAACGCCAGCTTTTATGCCAGTTTGGGCGTTTAACTCTAATTTTTGTGCCAGTTCTGGCGTTAAACGCCGGGAATTCTGAAGCTGATTTGCAATGCCAGTTTGGGCCATCAAATCTCGGGCAAAGTATGGACTATTATGCATTGCTGGAAATCCCAGGATGTTTACTTTCCAACACAATTGGTAGCGCGCTAATTGGGCTTCTATAGCTCAAGAAAATCCACTTCAAGTGCAGGGAGGTCAGATTCCAACAGCATCTGCGGTCCTTTTTCAGCCTCTGAATCAGATTTTTGCTCAGGTCCCTCAATTTCTGCCAGAAATTACCTGAAATCACAGAAAAACACACAAACTCATAGTAAAGCCCAAAAAAGTGAATTTCAGCTGAAAATCAATTAGGATAAAAAGAAGAGAACATACTATAGGCTCCAAAATATCAATGAAACTTAGCCCCAATTAGATGAGCGGGACTAGTAGCTTTTTGCTTCTGAACAGTTTTGGCATCTCACTTTATCCTTTGAAGATTAGAATGATTGGCATCTATAGGAACTCAGAATTCAGATAGTGTTATTGATTCTCCTAGTTAAGTGTGTTGATTCTTGAACATAGCTACTTTATGAGTCTTGGCTGTGGCCCAAAGCACTCTGTCTTCCAGTATTACCACCGGATACATACATGCCACAGACACATAACTGGGTGAACCTTTTTAGATTGTGACTCAGTTTTGCTAGAGTCCCCAATTAGAGGTGTCCAGGGTTCTTAAGCACACTCTTGGATCACTTATATTTATTTTTTTTGAATTCACTGCTTTTTCTTGCATCAAGAATCAATTTGATAATTTTTCAGATCCTCAATAACATTTCTCCTTTTCTATCATTCTTTCAAGAGCCAACAAGTTTAACATTCTTTAATCAACAAATTCAAAATACATATGCACTGTTCAAGCATTCATTCAGAAAACAAAAAGTATTGTCACCACATCAAGCTAATTCAACTAGTTTCAGAGATAAATTCGAAATCCTATACTTCTTGTTCTTTTGTGATTAAAGCATTTTTCATTTAAGAGAGGTGATGGATTCATATGACATTCATAGCTTTAAGACATGAACCTTAAATTTTATTAATCATGAATTAAGAACAAGACTAAAAAATAATTATAAGATAACACTAATAGTAATAGAAAACAAAAAATTAAATGACTCTAAAATAGTCTCCTAATGATAGAGGTTATCACAGAGTTAGGACTCAACAACCTTGATTTTGAGAAGTGGATGCTTTTCCCCAACTTGTGGGGTATTTGACCTTTCAAGGGAGAGCTTCTGGCGCTTCAGCTCCTGTAGCTCACGCCCCTGCTTCTCTTGTTCCTTCAGCAATTTGCAGAGCATGCAGTTTTGATTCTACTGTTCTTCCTTAATTTGTTCCATAGTTTCTTGCAGCTTGGCAACAGATGTTCTAGGCTGGCCCAGTAGTCAATTTCAGGAAGTTCAGGGAGGAAATCCTACGCCCTCCTTTTGATAGAGTTATCTTGCATTTGTCCTTCCATTGATTTCTTGGTGATTGAATGTTCAATTGGGATGAATTCATCTACTCCTATCCTCACCCCAGCATCTTTACATTGAAAGGAGATTAAGCTTGGGTAAGCCAGTTTGGCTTCAGTGGAATTCTTGTTTGCAATTGTGTAAATCTCACAAGGAATCAGATGATGAACCTCCACTTCTTTTCCTAGCATAATGCAATGAATCATCACTGCGCTCTTGATGGTGACCTCAGAACGGTTGCTAGTGGGCAATATAGAATGCCCAATGAAGTCTAGCCAACCTCTTGCAATTGGTTTGAGATCTCCTCTCTTAAGTTAGTTTGGGACACCTTTTGAATTGGTTGTCCACTTAGTTCAAGGGAGGCATATGTCCTCTAGAACTTGATCCAACCCCTTATTTGCTCTCACCATTCTCCTATTAAAGAATTCAGGATCATCTTGTAGTTGAGGCAATTTGAAGACCTCTCTTATTTTGTCCAGATGGAAGTAAATAATTCTCCCTCTGACCATGGTTCTGTAGGTATGAAAAGCAGTTCCAGTCATTTTCTGCTTATCTGTCTGCCACAGATTTGAGTAGAATTCCTGAACCATGTTTCTTTCAAACTTTGTCTCAGGGTTGGTTAGAACTTCCCATCCTCTGTTTCGAATTTGCTCTTGGATCTCCGGATATTCATCTCCTTTCAGATCGAATTTAATTTCCGGGAGCACTGTCCTCAGACCCATTATTTTGTGATAATGGTCTGCATATTCTTTGGTTAAGAACTACTCTTGACTCCAAAGATTCTTTGGGGTATTCTCTTTCTTGTCTCTTGAATTGATTTGTTTTCCCTTAGGAGCCATGATCTTGATAAATCTTGGCTTAGTGATCATGGAAAAGCACACCAAACTTAGAAGTTTGCTTGTCCTCAAGCAAAAGAAAGGAAAGAGGAGAGAGAGGAGGAGAGCAAATTTGAATGGTGGGGAGAGGGGGATGGCTGAGCGTTATTTATAAGGGAGGGGGTGAGATTTCAAAAATTTTGAAGGAGATTTGAGAAGATATGGAAAGAATTTGAGAAGATATTTGAGTTTTTGAAGAAGATTTGGAAAGGATTTGAAAGAGATTTTGAGGAATGATTTAGAAAGTTGTTTAATTTTTGAAATTTGAAGGTGAATGATGAAAGTTTGTAATGTGTTTATGCAAAAAAATTATGGATCAAAATAAGAAAGTTTGAAAAAATTTGAAGTGGAAAACAAAATCTCTGTCCCCTACCTTTCTGGCGTTAAACGCCCAGAATGGTATCCATTCTGGCGTTTAAGGCCCACTTGGTGGCCATTATGGGCGTTTAACGCCCAGCCAGGTGCCCTGGCTAGCGTTAAACGCCAGAAACCCCTTTATCACTGGGCGTTTTGCTGAACGCCCAGGATGCTTAAATTCTGGCTTTAAACGCCCAGAATGGTGCCCATTCTGTCGTTTAACGCCCAAAATGGTGCCTTTACTGGTGTTAAACGCCCAGAATGGTATCCATTCTGGCGTTTAATGCCCAAAGTACCCCTTACTGGCGTTTTCTTGCCAGCAGACTCCTTTTCTCTACTTTGTGCGCTGAATCCTTCTGTAACTCTGTGAATTCCTTCAATTTCAATGATCATCCTTGAAGAATGTATATCAAACTTTTATAGAATAAATAAAATGGCTGGGTTGCCTCCCAGCAAGCGCTTCTTTATTGTCTTTAGCTGGACCTTTATTGAGACTCATTCAAGCCTCAGTTTTGGGCATTCCTGCTCAAAATTACTTTCAAGGTAATGTTTGATCCTCTATCCATTAACAATGAACTTTTTATCAGAAGCAATATCTTGAAGCTCAACATATCCATATGGTGACACTCATGTAATCACGTACGGACCCCTCCACTGGGATTTAAGTTTTCCTGGGAATAATTTGAGCCTAGAGTTGAAGAGCAGAACTTTTTGTCCTGGCTCAAAGACTCTGGATGACAACTTCTTGTCATGCGACTTCTTTGCCTTTTCCTTATAAATTTTTGCATTTTCAAAGGCACTGAGTCTGAACTCCTCTAGCTCATTTAGCTGGAGCAATCTTTTTTCACTAGCTAACTTAGCATCCATGTTTAGGAATCTGGTTGCCCAATAGGCTTTATGTTCCAGTTCCACGGGCAGATGACAGTTGGTATGGAGAGGTTCTTATAGGAGTCTTGAATGCTGTTCTGTATGCCCACAGAGCATCATCCAAGCTCTTTGCCCAATCCTTTCTACGGGCAATAACAGTCCGTTCCAGGATTCTTTTTAGCTCTCTATTAGAGACTTCAGCTTGCCCATTTGTCTGTGGATGATACGGAGTTGCTACTTTGTGGCTAATTCCATATCGAACCATAGCAGAGTACATCTGTTTATTACAGAAATGAGTGCCCCCATCACTGATTAGTACTCTGGGTTTACCAAACCTACTGAAGATGTATTTCTGGAGGAATTTCCACACGGTCTTAGTATCATTATTGGGAGTGGCAATTGCTTCTACCCATTTAGATACATAGTCTACTGCCACCAGAATATACGTGTTTGAGTATGATGGTGGGAAGGGACCCATGAAGTCAATACCCCATACGTCAAACAATTCAATCTCTAAGATCCCTTGTTGGGGCATGGCGTAACCATGCGGCAAGTTACTAGCTCTTTGGCAACTGTCACAGTTACGCACAAACTCTCGGGCATCCCTATAGAGAGTAGGCCAGTAAAAGCTGCATTGGAAGACTTTAGTGGCTGTTTGTTCACTTCCGAAATGTCCCCCATACTGTGATCCATGACAATGCCATAGAATCCTTTGTGCTTCCTCTCTAGGTACACATCTGCAGATCATTCCGTCTGCACATCTCTTAAAGAGATATGGTTCATCCCATAGGTAGTACTTGGCATCTGAAATTAATTTTTTTCTTTGCACTCTGCTGTACTCCTGGGGTATGAACCTCACAGCTTTATAGTTTGCAATGTCTGCAAACCATGGAGCTTTCTGAATGGCAAAGAGTTGCTCATCTGGAAAGGTCTCAAAGATCTCAGTAGAGGGGAGGGACGCCCCAGCTACTGGTTCTATTCGGGACAGATGATCAGCTACCTGGTTCTCTGTCCCTTTTCTGTCTCTTATCTCTATATCGAACTCTTGCAGAAGCAACACCCACCTTATGAGCCTGGGTTTTGGATCTTGCTTTGTGAGTAAGTATTTAAGAGCAGCATGGTCAGTGTACACAGTCACTTTTGACCCTACTAAATAGGATCTAAACTTGTCAATGGCATAAACCACTGCAAGTAACTCTTTTTCTGTGGTTGTGTAATTCTTCTGTGCATCATTTAGAACACGGCTAGCATAATAAATGATGTGCAGAAGCTTGTTGTGCCTCTGTCCCAATCCCAATACCGCACCAATGGCGTGGTCACTGGCATCACACATTAGTTCAAATGGTAATGTCCAATCTGGTACAGAGATGACTGGTGCTGTGACCAGCTTGGCTTTCAGGGTCTCAAACACCTGCAGACACTCTGTGTTAAACACAAATGGCACTTTGTGTCAAACACAAATGGCGTGTCAGCAGCTAGCAGGTTGCTTAGAGGTTTTGCAATTTTTGAAAAGTCCTTTATGAACCTTCTGTAAAATCTTGCATGCCCTAGAAAGCTTCTGATTGCCTTAACATTGGTAGGTGGTGGTAATTTTTCAATTACTTCTACCTTTGCTTGATCCACCTTTATTTCCTTGCCTAAAATTTTGTGCCCAAGGACAATTCCTTCAATCACCATGAAGTGACATTTCTCCCAGTTTAAGACCAGGTTAGTCTCTTGGCACTTTTTTAGGACAAGTGATAGATGATTAAGACAGGAGCTGAATGAGTCTCCATATACTGAGAAGTCATCCATGAAGACTTCCAGGAACTTCTCTACCATATCAAAGAAGATGGATAGCATGCATCTCTGAAAAGTTGCAGGTGCATTACACAGACCAAAAGGCATTCTTCTGAAGGCAAACACGCCAGAAGGGCAAGTGAATGCTGCCTTCTCTTGGTCCTGAGGATCTACTGTAATTTGGTTGTAACCTGAATAGCCATCCAAAAAGTAGTAATAATCATGACCAGCTAGTCTTTCTAGCATTTGGTCTATGAATGGGAAAGGAAAATGATCCTTTCTAGTGGCTGTATTGAGCCTTCTGTAGTCAATACACATACGCCACCCTGTAACTGTCCTTGTGGGAACCAGTTCATTCTTTTCTTTATGAACCACTATCATGCCTCCCTTCTTGGGGACAACTTGGACAGGGCTCACCCAGGGGCTATCAGAAATAGGATAAATAATCCCAGCCTCTAGTAACTTAGTGACCTCTTTCTGCACCACCTCCTTCATGGCTGGATTTAGCCGCCTCTTTGGTTGAACCATTGGCTTGGCATTATCTTCCAATAGGATCTTGTGCATGCATCTTGCTGGGCTAATGCCCTTAAGATCACTTATGGACCACCCAAGAGCTGTCTTATGTGTCCTTAGCACTTGAGTTAGTGCTTCCTCTTCCTGTGAGTTTAAAGCAGAGCTTATAATCGCTGGAAAAGCATCACCTTCTCCCAGAAATGCATACTTTAGTGATGGTGGTAATGGTTTGAGCTCGGGTCTAGGAGGTTTATCCTCTTCCTGAGGAATTTTCAGAGGTTCTTGTATTTCCTCTGGTTCCTCCAGGTGAGGCTGAACATCTTTAAAGATATCCTCAAGATCAGATTCGAGACTCTCAGTCATATTGATCTCTTTCACTAAGAGTCAATAATGTCAACGCTCATGCAGTCATTTGATGTGTCTGGATGCTGCATAGCTTGGACAGCATTTAACTTGAACTCATCCTCATTGACTCTCAGGGTCACTTCCCCTTTTTGTACATCAATGAGAGTTTGTCCAGTTGCTAGGAAGGGTCTTCCTAGGATGAGAGTTGCACTCTTGTGCTCCTCCATTTCCAGCACTACAAAGTCAGTTGGAAAGGCGAATGGCCCAACTTGATACTTGCTCCAAGGTCACATAGGGCTGTCTTGGTACAAGCACCTTCTAATGTGCATGGTATCATAAAGCTTCCTGGATCTTGAAGCTTCTGTGGTAAGCTCTTCAGAATGATTACACTGCATTCTTCAATGAGAAACACTTTTTCAGTTTCTCTCCAATCCTTCTTATGACTTAAGATCTTTTTCATGAACTTAGCATAAGAAGGTATTTGCTCAAGTGCCTCTGCAAACGGAATCTTTATTTCAAGAGTCCTTAGATAGTCTGCAAAGCGGGCAAATTGTTTATCCTGTTCTGCTTGGCGAAGTTTTTGAGGATAAGGCATCTTGGCTTTATATTCTTCAACCTTAGTTGCTGCAGGTTTATTCCCTACAGAGGTGGTTGGAGAAGCCTTTTTAGAGGGGTTACTATCAGCACTCTCAAGTGTCTGATTCCTCATTGGCGTTTGAGCGCCAGGACTGGGTGAGGAATGGGCGTTTAACGCCAACTTTCCCCCCTTTTCTGGCATTTGAACGCCAAAACTGGGCAAGGAATGGGCGTTTAATGCCAACTTTTCCCCCCTTTCTGGCGTTTGAACGCCAGGAGTATTCCTCTCTGGGCTCTTACTATCCTCAGAGGGATTTTGGGTAGTCGTTTGGTTATCCTCTGTCAGTTGTTCCTTTCTTAGCTTTTTGCTACTTTGAGCAGTGTTATTCAATGTCTTCCCACTCCTCAGTTGAACTGCTTGGCATTCTTCTGTTATCTGTTTAGATAACTGCTATTTTATCTGATTCAACTGTGATTCTATATTCTTGTTAGCAATTTTGGTTTCTTGGAGCATCTCTTTAAATTTTGCTAACTGTTTTGCAATCAAGAGTAATTGCTGATTAAGCTCACCAATCTGTTCTTGAGGATTAGGATCAGTAGTTACTGCCATAGCTTCTTCTTTTGTAGAAGATTCACTGCTTGAGTATAGATGTTGATTTCTAGCAATAGTATCTATGAGCTCTTGAGCTTCTTCAATCATCTTCCTCATATGTATAGATCTACCAGCTGAGTGGTCTAAACACATTTGAGCTTTTTCTGTAAGCCCATAGTAGAAGATGTCTAACTGTACCCACTCTGAAAACATTTCAGAGGGGCATTTTCTTAGTATACCTCTGTTCCTCTCCCAGGCATTATAAAGAGATTCATTATCCTCTTGTTTAAAGCCTTGGATGTCTAGCCTTAGCTGTGTCATCCTTTTTGGAGGGTAAAATTGATTCAGGAATTTGTCTGATAACTGTCTCCATGTTTTTATGCTTGCTGTGGGTTGGC